>NW_008340872.1:4259029-4311999 GCF_000622305.1 Nannospalax galili | reverse complement strand
TTTCCAAAATAGCAAAACTGAGAACGCCTAAGCAAGTGATGAAGGTCTGTGTAGGTTTGTTATGATATAAAGGGATGAGACAAAAAATATACACATGATCTTAAAATTTCTAAGGTCATAGTTTAGTCAACTAGTTTAAGGAGCAAAATATGTATCTAGTAAATGTTTATCTGAGAATATTTGTTTTTTTATCCAAGCTTTATCTACATAGCACATGGTAATTAAAAGTACCAGACTGGTGGAACTTACCTTATTGGATGTTTAACAGACATAGTTTGAGGCCTATACTAATCTGGTTAGAGGGTCTTAAAGGACAGTTTTTGCCCCTTGCCCCCCAAGATCGACTAATTTCCAGGGGACAATGGACCATCTCTCAAAATGTCCTGTAACTGTGCTGAGTCACCTGTCCTTTTGTTCAGAGAGGCCATGGAGACCCCACAAGATGGACTTGAACCAGTATCCAGTCTACAAAGAGGAGGGTCAACTCAGAGAAAACATCTCATCCATGCTTCCAAGTAAAGCCTGACATGGTCGAGAAGGACCTTTGACTTATCTTCACACAGATGGAACTGGTAAAAGAAAGGTGCCAGAGGCGCCTACCAAGCCCATGTGACCCCTGAGGAACAGATCCTCAATTGACCTTAAGTGTAAAATCAAATTGATTTATATGGGCCAACTGTACAGTCTTAACCCAAAAGGAAAGTACAACCAAAGAGTAAAGTAATCGGTATATTTCTTTAAGAGTTCAAGGGATTACACTTCCCAGACATTAGGCTTAAGTCCATATAAAATGTTATTTAGACAATTATTTCTCATTGATGATTTTGTTACTAATCAGAAAGTGCTGCTCAGATGTAAGACTTCAAATCTTGGTCTGCAATACTGTAGTGCCCACCTATAGCTAAGGGAGACAACCAGCTATTGTTCTAAAATGATGGATAAATTTGTTTTCTTCCCCTATCTAGAAGCCTTTGAGAGGGAACTGACACTGATTCTAACCACTCCAACAGCTATCAAAAATACATGAAAACAAATTCTGAATCCATCACTCTAGAGTCCATCCTTGGCAGACAAAAGAAAAATGAGGAGGAACCCAATAGAGGGATGCTTTTGGAAGCGCTTGTCAAGAAATTCCAATGGACTCTCATTTGAACATTTGAAAATTGCCCTGTTCTGACTTTTTTCTAGTTCCCTGTCTAGAACCTATAATGCCTTTACTTCTCCTTCACATCTCCTATTCACCAGTCAAGGACTGGCTTTTATCTAATCCTTAAAAGATTTTAGGGTTAACATTAAAATAAATAAATAAATAAATAAATAAATAAAATAAAATAAATGAAGAAAGAGTACATGAAGTTATCAGAAAAAAGTGATGGGGAGATACAGGGGCAGTTGGAGGGAAGAGAGTGGGCATGGACTTGATCAAAACACCTTATATGCATATATGAAAGTCTCAATAAATTATTTTTTAAATAAAATAAATTATTTTTTAAAAAAAGAATTATAGATCAGTGAAAAAAAGATACGTTCTTAATACTATAAAGTGGAAATTTGGGTCTATACAGAAAAATGGTGAATGAGTAAATATGCAAAATAAAGGGACACTTTAATAGAAAAGAATGGTAGAATATTTCTAAATTTTATACAACTGTCAAGCCATAGACCAAGCAGCTTCCTAAACCCAATGAATAAGAAACTTCTTGGGAGGAGAGGGAAGCACAAACTCACACTAAGCTACATCATAAGCACATTGCTTTAATCCACATTTTAAAAAAAGTCAGTTAGGCACAAGGGGTGGGGGTGACACACACGACACATATGATGGACCACACACCCATACACCTACGCACAGAATACTTATGAGCAAAGGTTAGGATGACAGATTTCTTACTGGAAACAAAAGCAGTCTGGAAGACATATATCAGTATTTTCAAAATACGGAAAATTTAAACTGTCAGCCTAGAATTTTGATGAAACTTGTCAAATTCTTCTCAATTTCCCCTATGAATCCAGAATTACCCAATTCAAAGACATTACGGGAAATTAGAAATGAACATCCCTTATGCACACAGAAGCAAAAACTCCTAACAGAATCTGTATTAACAAATCAAGTCCAACAATATTTATAAAGGATCATACATCATGATCAAGTCAGTTTATCTCAGGAATGGAATACAAGGCTAGTTTAACATTAATTAATAAAATTAACGGACTAAGAAAAAAAATGAGCCCTTCTAATAACATCTCAGCAGATGAAAAAGAAAAAAAAAAACCTGACAAAATTCAGCATCCCTCCTTCTCTGCCACTCTGTCCATAGATATAGCTCCTCTCACTCCCTAAGGTCACATTTGTCTAGCTTGCTGTCTCTCAGAAGGTAACCAGAATCTCTGAGAAAAGACACCTACCAACAACTCGCTTAATCGGAGCAGCATCTGCTTCTCTTGATCCTGGGTGCTAGCCTGTCCGGGCTGGCTACCACTGAAGGACACAACCAGCCACTGCACACAGCACCCCAGGAGGGTCTTCCTCCAAGCATTCAGCTCTCCTGCCGATTCCTCCAAGGCTGCTGAGACAGAGTCGGCTACGATCCAACTGTAGCAAGACATCAGGGTGGCAAAGTTACAACACTGCTTAGGGCTGTGTGGGACAGATGCCCTGAGGCCTGCTTCCCCTACCATCCACTCTGGGACCACTCTTACTAGAACACTGGAGAGGCTCCAAGATGTTCACACAGTCAGTGGTATCAGGATACCAGATAAAGAATAAGTCTGCCCAGACTATCTAGACCAAGGTCTCCCCACAACGGCACTAGTGATATCTGGGGACTGGTACTTTCTTTGGAAGGCTGCCCTATGTATTACAACATATTTAGAAGCACTCCTGTCCCCTCTACCCCCAGGAGGCCAAAAACCATATTTCCTCACCAAAGCTGTGATGATGGAATATGTTAGATACTGCCAAGCATCTCCTGGGGGAAGTCATCCCAATTCAGAACTACTACTCTTGCCCATGTACAGAGATGCACTTCAACCATGATGGCAGGAAGAAGAGCTCTGGTCAGAATAGGTGTCACACCTACCAGCACAACAGGAATAAGGATGCTTCTCACTAACTTTGTTTATAAATACTAAAGAGAAAAGTGATGCTGAGAAAGGAAATACCATCCAATGACTTTGACCTTCATACCTCTTGTGACTACTTGGAGTCCAAAGCAAGCTGGGCAAATGGTCCATGAGCACA
Organism: Nannospalax galili; assembly: GCF_000622305.1. Lineage (NCBI taxonomy): Eukaryota > Metazoa > Chordata > Mammalia > Rodentia > Spalacidae > Nannospalax > Nannospalax galili. The sequence goes on along the minus strand of NW_008340872.1, from coordinate 4,308,758 downwards.
CGGAGATCTTTGGCTCTTGCAAATGGAACTAGCTGGGCCAGAACCTCCTGATGCAGCCCAGGTTCTGGGGGCCAATTAGTACTTAGAAGCCTGTCCCACAGCTGTTTCCACAGGGCCTTCCTCAAGACAGGAACTACAGAGGAGGACACTAGGGACAGATACAAAGCAGAGGTTTATCGTGCACAGTGGAGGGAACCTATGGAGAGAGGCTGCCTTCCTTTAGAAATTATCTGTCACCACTGACACAAAGTTACATCAATCTGAGGTAAAGCAGTGGGGGGAAAACCATTCCCGTGTTTACTACAAAGGAATGAGGGTAATCAGTGTCAGTAATGATGCTCAGCAGATAGAAAGAGTTGGGCCCAAGCTGCTTGAACTCAGTATACTTACCATCTCCCCTGAGGGTGGGGAGCCTGTAATGGGACAAAGATCAGTTTAGCCCCCAGTGACTCCTCCATCAGAAACTGCCCACCCTACCTTGTTCACCAACTAGGACCAGATGGGTAGCTGGGGCTACATCTCAATTTATAAGATTGAAAAGTCAGGGTGGGGTGTGGCAAATTCTCCCTTTTTCAGCCTTCAGAGCTTCAGGTGCTAAATGAGGAACTGATCTATATCATACCCCAGACCACAAAGTGGCAGGGTTTAAGAATGGTAAGCCATTCACTTCCTTAGCCCCTTCAGTCAGAAATTCCCAGGAGCCCAAAGCCAGCCCCTACAATACCTCCTGTTGGCCACATGAAGTGTTTTTCTATCCTGTGCTGGAGATACACATGGATGAGGGGGAGGAAGTCATCTAGGTCCTTCTGTAGGCTGAGCACCATGCTGGACTGTCCACACCACAGCTCAAACTTCAGCAGGTGGGTGCAGCTATGCTGAAGGAGCAGGCTGGCAATGCCCAGAGTTGACTTCGTCTGCCGGGCCAAGCAGTAATCGAAAAGGTCAGCTGGGGCCACGGGAGCCAGCATAGGGTTTTTCTGCAGAGTTTGGAGGAATGCAGTGTCCAGTTCATTGTCGGTCAGAGTGGGGAGCAGAGCCCCCAGGCCTCTCACATACTCAGCGCACCAGAGAAGCTCACTGTTCTGATGCAGCTGATCCTGGGGGCTACTTGCCAGTAGCTGCACCAGGGTTTTCCCAAGACTGCTAAGTTGTCTCTCCTTCTTCAGATGCTTTGTGGCTCTCTGGGTCAGCAGGTGGGCCTTTGGTAGGCCCAGCAGGGCCAGGATGACCTCACAGAGCTTGGAGCCTTCCATGTATGGAAACAGTTCCCGCAAAGCCTCCAGTTGAGGAAGGGTCTTAGGTGGTGATGTGGCAGGGCCCACAGTCATGGTTCGCAGTTCTCTCAACACAGTTTGGGTGATGGCCTCCGAGTACTTGGACAGAAGGCCCAGCTGACCCAGCTTACAGAGAATTGGGGCACTTGCTACCAGTAGCTGAAGGACCCCAGCACTGAAGTGGGCTGCCAGAAGCTTCACAAGGATGGGATTGAGCATGTGCGGGGGCAAGGCCTGACGCTCCAGAGCCAGAAACCAATTCTCCAGTGTGGGATGTTTAAGGATGGCTACCAGCACTTCCTCCACCGTCTGAAAAACAAGATCAGGGACAGATTTCATATGTGACACAGGGCCAAGGGAAGCCACAGCTGCTAGAAAGCATTTGTTCTCAGTGAAACAGAGAAGGAAGTGCTTTTGCAACCTGGCTCCATCCTCATCTGAGTTTCAATGCCCCGCTCAGGTGAGCTTGCAGCATCCTGACTCTTACCCTGTCAGAACACTATAGCCCTGCTAGAATGCATGCTACCTCCTATCACACCTCCTCTTCCTATACGCCCTGTGTCATACCATGACAACCAGCCTGGGGTGGCTTGTGCCCACCCAGAGTCACCAGCATGTCTGATTAATCCAGTGGAATGGACGTATGTGGCAAAACTGCCCTCCCCAGTCACTCAGTGCAGGGGATGGCCACACAGAAGCAGCATGTATGATTAAGAGCTGTGAACTGCTAGTGCCCTTTGGTGGTTTTGCCCTCCTAAAAAGATATGGTAGAGGGACATGGGTATCTCCTAACCAAGGAACAGAGTGGTCACAGCTTAGACTGTAGGGAAATTGGACTGGAACTGAGCCACAGTTATGAACTGAAGTTAACCCTATTTTCACTTTCAGAAGAAGACTGGGTCTCAAGTACTCTCAAGAAACAAGTTCTGGATGAGTTCAAAGCACAAAGCACTGATCAGAAAACAGTCCTGTGGGCAAGTCATGGAATGATGAAATCTGGGTGCTTACACATGATTCCTGAAAGGATGGTCCCCCAGTCCCCAGGGACACAAATGAGTTTCTTACCTTGCTTACCTATAAGGGAAGCAAAGGTGCCCCTATCACCCTTCCCAATAAAGCTTTCTCAGCCAGAAACAGAAGACACACCTCCCAGAAAGTCAATGTGGAGATCAAGGAGGAAGCTGTTTATTTCAATGACAAAATGAGAACATACTCTTCTCCTGAGCTCAGCAACGCAGCTATATGGCACACCACAAAAGAAATAGCCACCGGGCCCAGCGAAGCACGAAACTAGTGACAGGAGTGAGGCTCCTGCTGTGCACATGTGCCACAATCAGCTTGGGCCATAGGTACCTGATCCTCACCCTGACCCTCCCAAGAGGCCCAGGGCACAGGTACAAGCAAAAGCTGCCAGTAAAGGTAGCATGCCTGCAGGGGAGTGACTGGAAAGATGACACCCAGATCAAGCCACGTTACCCCTGGGTGGGGGTTATAGATGGCTTTCAGAATCTTTGCTTCAGTTTTGTACATATCTCTAATTTGCTACAGTGAACACATTTTAAAAATCAGAAGTGGACAGAAAGCCACTATTTGTAACCTTGTAGAAAAAAGCTAACGGGTTGTCTGTAAAAGAAGGTGTTGGTACCTGGTCATTGGCCAACTCCAGTGAGGCCACAGATTCCATGTCCAAAAAGAGGTCAGACCTGCCACGGGCAGACTCCAACTTCTGTTGATTCTGGGCATCTAGCTGCTCACAGTGGACAACCAGGTGCTTGAGGAGATCCAGGAGAAGATGCAGGTGGGCAGGTCCCACACTTTTGCCCAGCTGTGAGGATGAGACACAGGAAGGGATGACCAGTTACCAGACAAGGGACTACCAGGCCCCTCTGGAATCAGAGGCGGAGCCTGAAGGGGACAGCAGAGATGGCAAGGTCTTCTTTATATCCAGTTTTCTGGATATAAATGTAAGTTTCTCTCACGTGGGGCTTATCTTCCTCTAGAACTATGAGGCAATATCCCCTTCCATCCATTCTTCACCAAAATGCCCCAGTTGTAGAACAAAGAGTGCTCAGATATATACTTAATACCTTTAGGGGAACATGGAATAAGAAACATCCATCCTCCAGTGAAATATAAATGTTTACTTTGGCTAAAATAAAGGGAACAGGGGCCAGCAAGATGGGTAAAGGCACTTGCCTTCAAGCCTGATGACTTGAGTTCAATCCCTGAGATCCACATGGTAGAAGTAGAGAACCAACTCCTACCAGCTGTCCTCTGGCTCCCACATGCACACTGTAGCATGTATGCACACATATACACACACGCAGGCAGGCACATAAATAAATAAATAAATGTAATAAAAAAATTTTTAAATAAGGGGAACAGGCCAAAGACAAAATCTAAACTAGAGATCTATAAACCACAGGAAGAAGAGCTCACCAGTGAGTTACTGAATTCAGAAACTATGAAAGAGTGAGGCCTGGCCACGTTGCTGTTCTCTGGTCTGCCACAGGAGTGGCCCTGCTCTTCCTGAGACCCAGACAGAAGCACACTGCTGCCTCTGCACAGTTGCTCCAGAGACAGTCAGCATAGGAGTTGCAGAGTTGAGAGTCCAGATTCTTGAGCCGAGGCCTGCCTTCTGGCTTGTCAGAGCACCTATCCCTTACTATGGCCCAAGCTCAGAGAAGGCCACATTCTCTGAAGGTGGAGGGTTGGGAGTAGAAAAGCACTGACCTGGCCGAAGGTGTCCACAGTGCTCCTGAGGTAGAGCAGCACCTGCTTGGCTGAGCGTAGGACCTGGTGCAGGGAGAGGCATGGGACAGCAGCTACCAGCTGCATCTGAATGTGCTTGTCCCCAAGTGTGTGATTCTCATAGGCTGTCTGCAGCATGGTGGAGAAGCAGGAGGCCGAGGGGGGAACATGCAGTGCAAGGCTACTGGGTATCTGCAGTGGCTGAGGGACAAAAAAAGAAGGGAAAAGAAGCAAAGGCTACACAGGCTGGTGTTGACTGGAGTGATGTAACAAAAGGCATTTCATGGTGAACAGGTAAAAACTAAAGCATGGAGCGCTATGTGACACTATACTCAAGTAAACTCAGCTCCCACACTATGGCCTCACGTGCCATCCTAAAGTGTGTTTTCGCTGACAGAATGTAAAGGCACCTACGCATGAGGTTAAGTGTGAAGAGTCTCTGCCATGAGGAGCCACTGCCACAGAGATGGGACTTAATCAGAGGTGTTACCAGGACAAATCTCTAGAAAATGGGTACCACAGCCCATAGCAAAGTCCCCACCGTGAGCTACCTGCCACCCCAGGAGCCTTGGTCAGAACATTTGGTCAAAAGGATTGGAAAATAATGGGTAAAACGAAGAGAAATTTCTAGAGCAGACCTACTTTAAATAGAAGTTGTTCATTTCTTATAATCTCCAAACTGCTTTCTTTACCTACCCCATAGGATATATAATAACTTCAAATGCTTCCTTAGACTAAGGACCTCAAGGAATACTCATGTTCTGAGCTCAGTGGTTTTCAAAGCACAGACCTAGGATCAGTATTAGTAGCAGCATCACTTGGGACAGTGTGACAAATTTCAGTTCTCAGGCCCCACCCCATACCTGCTGGGGTTATACTGAAGACAGGGTCTGACAGCTGGGTTTGAACAAGTTCCCAACACCATGAAGGGTTAATCCTCAGCTGGACACCAACACTTTAGTACCTAGGAGGAACACCACTGAACTGAACTACTGTCTGGTTATGACCTTGATCTCTGTGCAGAGGAAGGTGGCAATGGTTCTTCTGGGCATAAGCTCCAGAGCCAAACTGCACGGAAAAAATTGTGCTCCACCACTGACAGAAGCACTTGGAAGCACTCTGCATCTCAGTTTCCCTGTGCATATAAAGGCTGAGGAGAACCTTGACCTACCTCTCAGGGCTGGTGGGGGGACTGAATGACTTATATGGCACACCTAGCTCCAACAGACAAAGAACACTATCAGTGTGGCTACCATCATGACACAATGGTCCCACACTATCTGTTTTCTTAAGCGCAGTTGAAATGGAGTGAATCCACACAATTCACACAGCAAGGTTAACCTTCTACCCCACCAGCTTTTAGATACACATTACATCAGGGAGAGAACTCCCTTCCCCCATATACTTTCCCAGTTTTAGCAAGGTGGAGCCCACTGGCGCGGGGGGGGGGATGACATTGAGGGGGCAGCTCTGTCAATTGAGCACATTACAGTTTGTAAAAGAGAGCTGAGATAAGCATTCCAAAACACTTGACAGAAGAAAAAAAGGAACAGACCACCTCCTGTCCCAACAGTAGTTATTCAATTATCTTCATTAGGAAGCAGATGGAAAATTTAATTCTGCTGCACCACTGGCTCCCTTGTGCTCCATTCACATCAGCTGAGCAGCGGTAATATGGCTGATGGCCCTCTCTTATGCAGAGGAAATGGGAAGGTTAAATAATCTCTCTGAAGCTGTATGGAATCTGGGCCTCCCAGCTGCACATCCAGCTGTAGCCCTGGAAAGAAACACTCCATGGGAGCAGTGAGTATGGCTCACCCAGGGTTCCCGGGCTTGCTCAGGGATCCAGAGGCTGTAGTATCTGTGAAACTGGGAAAGCTGGTGGTGGCAAGATGGGCCTGGAGGCTCAAACTTGTCATAAGCCTGGAGCAGAAGACAGAGAGCCAGGGGGTCCCTCTGGGTGTGAAGAAGATCAGTTAGAACCACAGTCAGATATGCCACAATGCTTTCCCCTGCAAAAAAAAGAGAGGTGAGCTGGAGACTGGAGGGAACCCTGCTGGAAACACCCTTCCGTGAGTCACTGACATGGCCTTCTCCCACATATACAAGACCCAGGAAAATTCATGCCAACTCTAACAGGGGTCAAATGCCCACATTGGAAGGTAGTGTATCCAGGCTCCACTTCAATACACAGACAGCATATGCTCAGGCATCAGATCCTGAGTCCTGTAAGTGGAGACCTTGACATAGGTCAAGGCAAATGGCAAGGCCAAAGCCACCCGGGCCCAGAACTTGCTGGTGCTCTCCAGCCCCTTCCTCTACCTTGGTGCATAGGCCTCTCCTGAGGTAGGGTGACCATATGCCCTGGTGAGCCTCTTCCAGGCACAACACTCCCTGACTGATCACCCACTCTAGGATGACAGGGTCCCCTTCCCCAATGATCCTGGAAACCACATGGTCAGACAGCACAGCTATGAAATGGGCACAGCCTATACCCCTGAGCCATCTCCTGGAAGATAGACACAAATGCCATCTAGTTTGTACTGGCTTATAACAAAGTCAAGAAATAGAACTTTACTCTTAACCACTGACAAGTGGGGCTCCTTTGTTACAGTGGAAAGCCTAAGCACTCCAGACTAACCACATTGCTGTAATTTGTGAGTGCTTTCTCAAGTCTAAGATGCCTGAGAAACCCAGCAAATAGGCAATATTCATCCTTATCAAGAGAGCAGGACTACATGGTGAAGAGAAAACCTCAGAGTGATAGCTGGTATCCATGCACCCATGCTAACACATTCTTCTAGACTCATCCCTTAAGGACCACTTTCCCAGCAGCTTAGCCAGCCACCATATCCACCCCTGAGCTCTGCGCTCTAGTACCTATCACTCTGAGGAATATGGCCTCTGGTTGTCTGGGTTCTCAGTCGAGGGCTTCCTGAGCCCCTGGCATCCTAAACTCCAATCTCTGCAGACCCAGCTGACCCAACACAGCTAGACATACTGACTATATGCAGGTACCTGCTTTATTTTCTGATCCAAGGAGCAGCTTATTCCTGGCTTCCAGGGCTGCAGGGACCACAGCACTGAAGGGGAACGTGAGTAGAATCATGTCTTCATTTAACAAGAACCCAATTTCCTCATCCAAGCCCTCGCTGCCCTCCACCAGGACGTCCACCATGTCGAGCACATCTGAAACAGAAGATGGGGTCAGTATAAGTATGAGCCACCAAAGGATTCCCTGCAAAAGACCCAAGGCAAGGAGAGGCAAAAGGATATCTGTAAAAAGAGGAAAAAAATTCACCCTTATCTTGAAGGAAATCACTTCACACAGTCTGACCCTGAACAAATGAAGACATTGCTTATGAAGTTGTCTCCATATTTGTATGACAAAATATAGGCTCTGCGGCTAAGGTGGTAAGCTAAAGTCCAGAAACTTTACCTTGATACTGAGGCAGACAAGCCATAATCTTAGAGAGCTAATAACAGACCAGAGTGAGGGCATCTGGGCTCAAATCTTGACTCTGCTAGGAAGCAACTGTGGAAGCTTGAGTTACTTGACCTCTCTGTGCCCAGCTCTCTTAGTAGTATTAAAAAAGGACAGCAGTGCTGGGTGTGGTAGTGCACGCCTTTAATCCCAACACTCAGGAGGCAGAGGCAGGTGGATCTCTGTGAGTTCAAGGCCAGCCTGGTCTACATAGTGAGTTCCAGGACAGCTGGAGCTACAGGGAGACCCTGTTTCAAAAAGACCCAAAAAAAGAAAAAAGAAATAAAAAAGGACAGCAGTTATCTTCCTTACCTTAGAGCTATTAACAAGGTTTCATGAGATTTTTAAAAAGCTTAGAATAGTGACAGATACACAGTAGACAATGCACAAACAGAAACAACCTAACAAGTAAATTCTATAAACACTTCCCAGTACATAAACAAGTAAGTCCCCCTTCAGCTCCAGTGTAGGATGATCTTTCAAATCAAGAAATGTGTCATCTGCACTCAGCTTGAGGTATCAGTGCAAAGCTTGCTCTGTCTCTAACTTGCCACTGTGGTTTGGGCTTTAGAACTGAGCAGTTTGGAAGGCCATGGAACTTACCATCAATATGGGAGATGGGAATGCTGACATCATCTGCATCCTGCTTCATCGCAGTGGACTGCAGTGTGCTGGCTTCCTGGACAAAGTCAGAGGCTTTGTCTGTGTACGAGTAAGGATTTGCCACCAGTGTCAGTAATATCTGGAATAAAAGAGGCAAATGGAAGACAGTTAAATGGTAACAAATAAAAAGAGAAAAAAAAAAAGGCCCAAATGCCATTGATCAAAATCAAAGGAAGTGAGAAAATGTTAACTGCTCTTAAGAATAAGATTTTACTGCAAATATTTTTAAAACCTTTTTGTTACACATTTAAAAATTGTCTCCTCAACTCCACTGTGTTTTAACATGGTTTTATTCCCTCATAGAAAAACAAAATCCCCAAATGAGTTCACAAGACATGCAGGAACATTTCTATTTCATAGACGCTAGCACTAAGTGGGTTCTGAGTCTCAGCAGGATTAGAAAATGAGGCAGAACAGGAGGAGCCCTTCTGCATGGGGGCATCAAGGAAGCCTCAACACAGCCATTGTGCAATTACTGGGGAGCACGCACACTCACATGGGAGAAGCACACTTACACGCTCCAGAAATTGAATGACGGTCTCTTTGTGCTCTTCTGTGATGCTATTCAGGTGCTCCAGCCAGAGCTCCAGCTCCCTCCAGGTGTGCTCAAACACACCTGTATCTCGAAGAATCTGTCGGCAAGCAGAGTCATGGAAAGGTCAGAACAGAACCTGCCTTCCGTGGAGCTATAGCAGTTTCACATTGCTGTGCCAGACTTAAAAGGAGCCCAAAGGATGTGAAGGGCTGGGCTCTGCAAGCTGTTCTTTCAGAACAGCACCCCACTGCTGAGCACACAGGGAACAGAGATCACTCTATGCCTCACTGGGAACAACAGTGCTCCTCTCTCGCTGCTGCTTACTACTCCTTTCCTCAATCTGCAATAAGAAGGAGAAAGATCTGCTGCTACTTTGGGGGCTGGTTTTCTATCTGGACTTTCACAGAAACCTGTGTGTGATGACCCCTCACAGTGACTCAACCTTCAGTAGTCTCACCATCCTATACTGATACAGCATTCCAGGACTTAATCCCAGATGAAAAGCACACCGTTTTCTCCAGAGCAAACTAGGTTTGAGGCAGGATTCTCAAATGGTAGGGCTGAATTAGTGACATCCTCCAATAGCTCAGGGGCTAACTGACTTCAGGGCACAGAGCCCTGCACAGTTTGGACCCGCCTTCTCCCCTAATTAATGCCACTTCAGCAGTTAGCAGTCACATTATCTGGCTGAGGTGGGGTTCCCATCTGCATAACCTGTAAGGAAATGGCAACATGGGGCTCAGACAGGGTCGACCTCAAGCAACTCAGGTGAGAAGCATGAGGCAACATCATTAGCCCCTCAAGGAAAATTGAAAGATCACATCTTGGTACCCTAAAAGCAGTGACTGTCATTTCTATTGGCTATTTTGAGGCAGTTTTGAAATCTGGCCTCAAAATCACAGAGTATAGATTACAAATATATATCACCATGCCCAGCTGGTAAATGTGATTTCTGCAGCCCTTCCTTCCCTCCCCAAGGTCTACAGCATAAAAGAGGTGCTGGATTCCTCACTGCTACAGCATGCCCTGATGCAGCCCAGGAAAAGTGAGCACCACACACAAGAAAGAAGAGTCAAGTCCTCACTCTCTCTACTGACTCCAGAGACATCTGAGCTGTGGGGGTGGACATGGTCAAAAGGCCAGAAGGCCCAGAATTCAGCAAGGCACAGCTATGAAACAGTTTCCCATGAATATATGTAGGGTCCATACTGTGATAGGCACGACTCAGTATTTGGCCTATTTCACCTCTCCTGCCTCTCTGCATTCACCATGGGAAACGAATGCCAACCAGGAAGCAGCAGGACATGGGTTCAAGTCTAGAAACCAGACTTGAAAGCCCAAGATTTTAACCACCGCAACATACTGCCTCTTAGGAATATTATTAGGTTTGAGATTCAGGCTAGGGATGTAGCTCAGTGGTAGAGCACTTTTCTCCCATGTTTGAGGCCCTAGGTTCAATCCCTAGTACTACAAAACAAAACAAAAAATTCCCTAAACTAGCATGAAACCAATTTTAAAATTTCTGGATCAGCAGGATCGCTCAGTGAGTAAATGTACTTGCTACCAAGCCGAAGACCTTGTATTCAATTCCTGAAATCCACATGGTGGAAAAAGAGGACTACTGCAAATTGATCTCTTGACTTCCACAAGTGCACCATGGCACATGTGCATCCTCCTTCCCTACACACACAAAATAAATACATGTTAAAAAAAACCTTAAATTTTTTTTAAGTAAAATAAATTCACAGAGAACATAGTGGAAGGAAAAAACCCACAAGTTGTCCACTGACCTCCATACACACTGGCATGCATCCGTGAGTTCATACACATACACACAGAGACACAAAATAAACAGATATATGAAAATAAAACTTTTAAAATTTACTATATTCCAAAATACATAAAATTTCCTAAATTCCTAATGCATTCTAACTTCAACAATTAAGGAAGCACCTACTAAAAGGAAGACCCATGTAAATGCTTATCAGAATTAGAAGCTGGTAGGAGACACTGACCTTTATGATCAGAAGTTTGGTAGATGACTTAAGCTGTAGATGGCTACTGGTCACAAACATCTTCATTAATAGGTAAAAAACTGAGCGTTCTCCTCCAATAATTTCTGCGTTGGGGCCTTCCTAATTTGAACATTGTTACATATTGTCAATACGTATAATTACATACCTAATTTTTGTATATACTTAACATAGTAATAACAAGGGCTACTATTTGCTGAGCAAAGAGGTGACTGCACTCCCAAGACTCTGCCAGGCCCTTCTCATTTTAACTACCGCTCACTGACAGTACTGGGATTTTACACATGGAAAACCTTACATGTTAGGTAACTAAGTCAAACTCCCAACAACACAAGCCTGCAGCTCTAGATTCTTGATGTATACCAGCTCACTTAATCTTCCCTTTGATTTGGAAGGTAGCATAGCTGTTATCCTAACTGATACATGTAGAAACTAAGGCTTCAGAGGGTAACTATGTTCTGGGAACTAAGCTCTAGTGCAGACATTGTGGGTACTGAGGAGTGGCCTAGGCTGTCTGCCTCATCAAGGCTGCACTGGTTATACTTCATCAGGATACCCATTTGAACATAATCAATTACTTAGTGGATGTCTTCTAAAAAGGCTCCTGGACTTTGAACACATGCTTCAGAGATGTGCACAGAACCCTAGGTCCCTGTCCTGCACTCTATCAAGTCTGTGTGATGTGTCACAGCCCTTAGCAATGAAACTGACCCTGAACATGACAAAGTACTGGGGATAACCTGGGCCAGCATACCATGCTAGCAGATGCATCTTAGAAGCATAAGGTGGGTAGAGCATAGACCATCAATTAATCTCTTAAAGCCTGCTATTTCCTTCACATTTTCTTATGGGTTCCATAAAAAAAAAAAATTCTTCCCTAAAACTTGAGCCATTGTATGATCTGAGCTACTCCTAAGCACACTTAGATCTTAGTTGAGTTAGTCATTTCTTCTATTGCATAGCATTAACAGCATCCAGAGGCTGCAGACACAGGTAAGCATCCAGTGTCTCTGGAACCTTCCCTCTACAAACTGGTATTATGTTCTCCTAAGAGGCTTAGAAGATGCTACTGAAGACACACAACACTGGGATCAATGTCTGCTGGCACATCTGCCAGCTGTGGCCGTCTGCTGCCATGGTGCTATTGCCATCTATATCTAGAGTTCTTCCAGGATTACAACAAAGGAAAGGTAATGTACTTTATTTCTAAATATGTGCTAACTGACAAACTGTAAAAGTGTCAAGAGAAAAGCCAATGAGTGCAGCAGGTTAGCAGCAACAAAGGCCTGGAGATGTCCATTTCCTACCTGTGTCTTTAACCATAAAAACTTGTTGGCAGGCAGTTCCAGAGCCACCTTCAGCATGTGATTCTGCAAGATGGGAGGGACCTCCTCAAGATGGCCATGCTCAGAGATGATGCCTGAACAGAGAGGTAAGGAAAATGGACACACAAGGTTACCCAGAGGAGGGTGCTCAGAAACTGACATCTTGACCCAGAGAACCAGAGAAGAAAAAGGAAGGAAGTAGGTCTGTTCCCTGTGTCCTGTGCACCCTCACCCAGGCTGTGAGATATACACCTCACCTGACATCTCTCCTACCCCATGCCTATCTAAATCCTTCAACAAAAAGTCCAGATTCTATATGCCCCAAAACAGCTCCTATCACTTAGCCAGTGCTAACCTTGTCCTACCAACTGGAATTACCACACCACACCACACCACACCACATCACCTCTAAGTATGGTCCCTTGCTCACTAATGTTACAGTACCCCACAATCTTGTGCAGGGCACAGGTCCTACTACCCAAACTAACATTTTGGGGAGAAAGACTATAACCACCAAGCCTGACACTGGGCCCCTGTTCTCTAGCCTGGTCTCTGGATTTCTTCTTTGCTTCTGAAGGACACAGCTACTGAGTCCTAAATGGCCACACTTCTATAAACTTAATATTCCTACAGAAAAGACAACTTTTACCCTTCAATGACAAACACGCTAATTACAGCTCTTGGAAATAATTATTTAAGTAGCTTATATAAATTCCAAGGATGGTATTTATGCAAGTTATCTTCTGTATGCCCAAATATAAAGTCAATTTTATTAGACAGACTTGACCATCAAGGAAACATGCATGTCCAGACAAACATGATGAGAGGTGGTTTGACCCTGACTCATTGGGGTAAAATATGAGGTAATTAGGCCCAAAGCGCCCCTCCTAAACAGGACAGCATGTCCCTTCCATGGAGCTCTCCTTTCTGCTGTCCTTTTTGTACCCCTGCTTTACAGGAAGTGTCACATGACCTGGTCTGGGAACCAGCAGCTCAGTCAAATTGGTTGGCTTCACCCTTCTCTACTCTCACTGCCAGCTTAAATGTTCACCTAATATTTACTTATGGAAGCCCAGTTACTTGAAAATACAGGTATAAATAAAATTAATCAGGGTGGTGGATCATATCTGCTGGTAAACTCCCCAGCACCCTTCCTGACTCTGCTTTAGTTTACTGGAGCTTCTTTTATCCCCACTGGCAGAAAGGAGCGGCAGCTTGTCTGTGATCCCTAAGACCCACCTCTTAGGAGCTTGCTGAAGTCAAAGTTGTACTGCATGACCATGTGGGGGACCACCTGTTGGTAGAGGCATATGACCTGGAGCACCACAGCTTTCAGAAGAATGGTTTCCGCGTTGTCTGCACCAAAGGGAGACGGTCTGAATTAGCAAGCATACTACCCCTTTGTCCCTGATCAGGTGAGGATTCAGACCACCTCAGATACACCCCAGCCATTTGCATGCTGAAAACTGAGGCTATAAACAGGGTAGTAACTAGAAGTAAGGTGCCAGTGTGTTAATAGGTTGAAACTATTCCAAGGGCCTGGGCTTAAGCCCATTTTACTGTTGCAGCCTTGGTAAGGCCAAGTCCCTGGGCTTTCACATCCTCATCTGAGCAATAGGGACACACAACAGGGATCAACCTTGTAGTGTTACTGTAAGAATTAAGACTGAAATACAGAAAACCCATTGCCTGACCAATGATACATTTTAACACAAGAAGGATTTGGCAACCCATCTCCATCTGCAGAGTGACCAACAGTCGTCCCCCTATATCACTTCATCTGTTTACATGACACTTGGTGATTAAGTCACATGATGCTGACATGAAAACTGAGCATATTTCTAACATACTAAAATTCAACCCACAGCTCCATCTAATTCTTCTCCCTACGCCCAAAAGGACACAAGATCTCTTCAGAGCTAGAGGACAGAGAACTGTTTGAGAAGCCACTGTGTAGGAGCCACCATAGTTGCCTGTCATCTCTGTCCCAGGACAAGAGCAGGGGCTGATGAAGCCCTTACCACACTGACAGCCTTGTAGGCAGCCCAAATCCTGTTACCTTTCTGTGTCCCATTCTCATCGTCCTGTTGGATCGCTTGCTTTTTAAGTGATTGCCAGACCCAAATAACAGTGTTCAGATCTGGCAAAATCTAAATGAGAAAAAGAAGCAAAGGAAAAAAAGAAATCAGTCCTATGAAACACAAAAAGAAATAAATCAACTGAACCAACTAACAGGAAGCAAAAACAGAGGGCAGAGGAGCAGGCCTGTATGAGCACATGGTGAAGGTGAGTGGAATGTAACAAGCAGTAGAGGATGGACTGAAAACAGGCTGTAAGCTCTCTTTTGCAGTAAAGTTCTAGAACTATGCCCATTAAAGTCTTAATGGGACAAAAAAAAAAGGTTGATCATGGAAGCAAACCCTTTAAGACTCCTTCACCCAAACCAAACTATGGGGCAGAAGGAACCCTTCTTGGAAGCAGTTACAGGAACTGGCCATGCACCACTGTGTGCCCAGTGCTGCTGGCCAGTATGCAGGAGCCTCACCTTACTAGCAGAATTAGTCATGGGAGGGAACAAGAAGGGCTCCTGATACCTATCCCCTTCTCACTTGAGCACCAGTGCTGTTAGTGTGTGTACACTCACAGGCAGAGGCACAATACAGCCTAATGAGATATGAGGTCTTACCAGAACCAAAATCCATTGTTTCTATGCAAAACCAAGTGCAGTCTGATTCTTAGCTCACTCAAGGACTTGTTCTAAGTGAGACATACAAGTGAAAGTTTATCAGCTGATCCTGAGCACTGTACCAGGACAATGCCCACTGGCCTCTACAATCCTGCAGCTTAGAGGACACATTTCTTGGCTCCCACACTCTTTATTCCCAGGATGGCCCATCTCCCTGCTATGCTTGGTGAAAATCCAAACCTGGACCTGTGCCTACCTTGCTCAGGGATTCTCTGAAGAGAAGCACAAATTCTTCCATCATTCCAGGTGTGTACACATCTGAGTCTTGCCATGCGTCTTTATTCAAACAATGGTCAATTGTTTTTAATGCCCTCTTCAAAATGACAGAAATAAGACCTACAGATGTGTGTCTCACTGATGCGCTCTCCAGCTGGGAAGAAAGGAAAATTAACTGCACAAATGTCTCTAGGTAGACAACTGGACTTGGCTGGCTCTTACCCCTTAGGTCACTGGACTCTATACTGTGAGAAAAGGTGAACTTGCCCTCTCAGACATCCTTTCTAACTGAGCTCAGCAGTACTACAGGTGGAGTTCCACAGTGGTTTTCATCTTATGTGCTTCTCAGTTAGCCTTTTCTGATACACACACACTCAGCTATTAGATATCTGCAGGGACAGCAAAGAATTTCACCAGAAACCACATAAGATCTCACCATCAGAAGCACTCAGCAGGAGCTAAGAGAAGGCAAGGAAAGCGTCATGTTGTTCGGGATTACAACCCACCTTTAGGATCACTAAGCAACTGTGATGGCTTAGACATAATCCATTCCCCCAAGGTTCATGTGCTCGAAGCCTGGCTCCAAAACAGTAGTATAAGATGGTGGAAACTTCAAGAGGTAAAACTTAGTAGAAAGTGCTTAAGTTATGAGGGTGCCATCCTCAGGGGGAATTAATGCAGCTCTCCTGGGGCTCAAGTTAATTTCTAAGAGAGTGGGGGGTTACAAAAGGAAAACTGAGTAAGGGGTTGGTGGTACATGCATGCATGTAATTCCAGCATCCAGGAGACTGAGACAGGAGGATCATTTATGTTTGAGGCCAGCCTGGTCTATATAGCAAGATGCTATCTCAAAAGCAAACAAAAATAAACCAACCCATCCCTGGCCTCTGGCTTCCTATCTCACCATATGGTCCCATCCCCTGCTACAAACATTCTAGTCTTTGTCCATCCACCATGTTGCATGTGACATAGTCTAAACATATGAGGCCACTCACTCTTAGACTGTGAGCTTCTAAATTGTAGCTAAATTTATTACTCTTTTATGCACAAGTACAAAGCTTACAGTATTTTGTTATAATAACAAAAGATGGGCTAATACAATAAGCAACTCATATCATAGGCATCTTATACCCAGACTTCTCTTCCATTCAGGTTGTCAAGGTCCTCAGTGACCTCAGAGACAGTAAAGCTCAAGGATATCTATGCTATTACCGAAAAGAGAAAAGGGCCCAGGCCCTGACCAGGCTAAGCTCATCAGCTACGATGGAAGTTTCTGGTACACAGTAGAGTCTCCCCTAGACTAACTTGGGAGACTATTCATCTTCCCAGGATCCCCAGGTAATTCCACATGTTAGAGTATGTGGAGCTGTGGATGCATAAGTGGAGATTTACAGTAAGGCAGAAACAGGCCTTCTGACTTAGCTTAATAACCATGACAGCCTAGTGCCCCAACATTCCAGTTAGCTTCTCTTTCACTTTATGTAAATGCTGTGTACCTAAAGAGGATATGAGATATATTCAGTAGCCTAGGATGGCTCCAATGTTATAATCCCTTCAAAGGCAGGCCTTAACAAGGGTTCCCACAGCACCTACAGGGCTGTGAGCCCAGAGCTCAACCAAAGCCCAAGACTCTGCTTCCAAATCTTTATTTCCTATTCCTTCTCTTTCTGATTCTGAAATTTATGTTAGAAGCGTTTTAGACAATAAGGTTTATAAAAGACAAAACTAATACACAACTACAACCTCTGGAAACCACTCACATCAGAATCCCCCACACAGAAAAAATGCCTTGTTTTTTGGGAAGGGCATGGAGGCACAGGGTACAGGCTATGTATAGCTCAACAATTCTGAGGCCTACAAAAAAGACAGCTGCCATCAAGGAGAGACAGCTGTGTACCCAGTCCAGAGCCACTCAGTTCAAGAGACTGGACACCCCGCTAGGGGTGTAACCCTTTTGTACTGAGAGGAGGAAGGGAAGTCTTTCATTTGACTTCTAGGACTAAGCAGAGGGCAAGTGTAAACAGCCCTCCAAGGAGGTGCACCAACAGTGTTCCTTTCCACCTGATCTTCCTCAGGCCCCTGGGAAACATTAACCTCTGTCAAAGAGAACAAAAGTCCCTTCTGTTCAGTCCCACGAAAGCCTTCTCTCTACTCCTCCCTGACTGCCCTCTCAGCAGGAACCCTGGATGGGGCATCAAAGGAATCCACTGCTGTCCCAAGAATCTACACAAATTTAAAGTGGCTTTACAGTGACTGCCCCATCAACATGAGGCCAACTAACACCTGTGCAGGGCACCATGGATGACCCCTTTGCTACTCATTATCACATAATCACCTGGCCTCTCTGGAAGGATGGAGACAAGAGTACCAAGTCTCTCCAGGTAGATATCAAGCCACCTGGGCTTAGGATGGGCTGGCAGGACCTAGGACCAAATGTGTCAACAACTACAGCACATATAAGCCTAGGACACTATAGTAAAAAACACAGGAACTCCTCAGAGCATGGCTTTTGATGGGATGTGGGAACTTCTACCATAAATAATGACGTGAAATTTTTTAAAAGACGTGTGTGTGTGTGTGTGTGTGTGTGTGACAATGCCCTCGGAGGCCAGAAGAGGTATTGGATCCCCTGGAGCTGGAGTTACAGATGGTTCTGAGCCACCCAATGTGAGTTCTGGGACTGAACTCCAGTCCTCTACAAGAGCAACAAGTGCTCTTAACTGCTGAACCATTTCTCCGATCTGGTAATGATGCAAAATTTAAGTATCATTTTTTTTTTTGTCAAGAAACATGTCTTCCAGCACTGCTCCTCAAAGTAAATGTTCTCCAGAAATCTTAACACTATTGACTTGAATAAAAAAGAAAAGATTGGCTGAGAAGTTTTTGCCACACTGTGTTTAGGAATCCTGAAGTAATGAAAATTTGAATTAATGAAATACAAGGAACTCTCCTTCCTCTAACATTTTCCTACACCAGGGAGGACTACAGAGGCATGGAGAGACAGAGCCCCCCCCCGCCCCCGCCAGTGTTCTAAGGCAGAGAGGACATAATGCCAGTCACCCTTGGAAGGAGTAGCTAGCCCCAGGTGAATGGATCTGACCCTTGCTGGTAATTTCAAGCCAAAGCCCCTGTCCTGGAAGCCTCAGGGCCTCTGTGACAAAACAAACACAGCCAGGCAGGTATTCTCAGGACAATCACACATACAACCAGAGGGTTCCACAGAACAAAGCTGTTGAGGTGGGCAGCCCGTGACTTACGTTTAATGCCTGAGTGAACATGATCTTATTGCATACTGGAGGCACCGTGGTCACCATCACCATTGACAGGAGCCGAGGCAACGGGATGAACTCTCTGGTCCAAAAGGCCCGGGAAATCTCTGGCTGGGCCTCGTAGATCTGAGCAAAGGAGCAAAGAGGATTGAGTATGGATGGAAGAAAGTTCTAGTTGTAAGCACTGGACAATGACACCATTCCAATTAAATAATTATAGTGATGAAGGTCAGACTTGCCACACAGGGCAGTCTTTTTGAAAATCTACCCCCAAATCCACTTACATATCACTGTGCAAACTGCTAGAACAAACAACAGCTTCACCTGCCAGTCACTGCTGGTCCCAACAGGCACCTGACAAGTCCCATGATCCTTCTAAAGCTTCATGAACATACCATGGAAAAGGCACACTTAATATTGCAAATGTTTCATGGGTACCAACGTTGGGTCTCAATGAGATTACTAACCACACTCTAGTAAGCAAACCATGTAAGGACACCCTCCAGGCTGTAAAACCACACAAGTGCCCCCTCAGCAGCATGGGGCAGGGCAGCACCTCCAGTGGCTTCTAAGACAGATGCTGGCTTCAGGGCTTCTTCCCTAGGTCAGGTCAAAGACAAGTTGTATGCTTCTTGCCTGGGATTAATTTGAGGCCTGCATATGTAGGTGCTCTAAGAAAACCAGATAATGTATGAGTAAAAGTTGGTTTTACAGATAATGCCAGGCCAGACTGAGGTACAAGAAAACAATCCCAGGAACTCCAGCATCAAGAAAGCCATGAATCAGAGAGGAATGCTTAACCAAGCCAGGCATTGCTGTTACGAATTTATGGTAAGTTTAACCATGTATGCTAAGTATGACCCCCAAATCCCATATCCAAAGTGTTTTGAATACCAGCATGATGCTCGAGTTTCACATCTGATAGCATTTCAAATTTCAGATTTCTAGAAATGGCTCAGTAACTAACAACACTTGAACCTGAACTGCACAAGCACATGAACCTGAGCTCAAATCCCTAGCACACGGGTGAAAAGCCAGGGTAACTGTGCATGGACCTGTAACCCTAGTGCTGCGTGAAGGTGAACACAGGTGGATCACTGAGGCCTGAAAAGGTATTGCAAAGGTTATGTAAAAAAATCCCTAAATTACAAAATCAAATTACAAAATCCAAAAGCCCCCAAATTCCAAAAACCTTCCTGGTCTCAAGCATTTTGGAATGGGATTATTTGATCTGTACCTGCACTGGCAGATAAGGGTGACAGATAGAGTCAATACATCTCCACTTCAATATTTCATCACTTATTTCAAGTTGTTCTAAGGACATGAAACCTATCTTTATTTGGTCCTTTTCAGATACTTCATTAGCTCCAGCCTAACTGTGCTGACTCACAAGGAAGACAAACGAGCAACGTGAAAAGGCAGAAATTATAAAATTTGGGTCAATGAGAATGCAAACTGCTATCAGAGGACAAAGACCACCTAGGTCACACGATCTAAAATCTCCCTTATCCCCAGAGAGAGGGCTCCATATTGCAGTGTGCCAGGCCAGGATATCTGCTTATCCCAGCTCCTTACATACCATCCCTGCCCTTGCTAGCAGATTTCATTGTGCTTCATACCTTGTTTAGCAGCTTGACATTATTAAGCCAAGTGGACTTCACTCTTGGAAGAAAGGAAAATGTTACTTCCTTGAAGTATTTGGTCAGCAGGTCTGGGCACACCTTCAGGATGTTCACGACAAGCTCAGCCACCAAATCATCCCCAGCCGCAGTTTTCAAACCCAACAAGAAATTTAAGAGTGTCAGGTTGCCTCCTCTGTTGGGGACAGAGACAAGGTAGCAGAGGTCAGCAGGGGAAGCTCAAATACACTGCACACTGGAGTCACTCTTGGGGACATGTCATATACCAGTGAGCTAAATGGGCTATTTCTGTGGCCTGAGGGTGCTCCAGAGCTCCACCAAAGGCCTTAATGTCCTATTCTATTTTTGAATGGCTGAAAAGTCTCTACTTTGCCCCACTCCCTTCTTTGCTGTCCTTCTCTCCTCTGAGTTCAGTCTGACTTCTAAAGAAGACAGTCATCCTGTAACAACCCCAGCTAGTTACAGTCTGCCCAGCAACCAGAGCTACTGTAAAGACACAGCAAAACTGGCAGGGAGGAACTCCTCCCAAATTTACTGCTTCCTTCCTCAGGCAGTTACCGAATAATTATGATCTTGAATAATAGTACCCTATGCTACTTAAAAATTTTAACTAACACATAAAACATAAAAATTATACACATTAATGGTGCACATATGTAGTACATAACACAGGCCAGGTGCTACTCCTGGCAACTACTGTATGCCTCCTCTCTGTAGAAGACAGTAATTTTATTCCCATTTTACAGATGAGTTAATTGAGGCAGAATATAGGGAAACCCGCTCAAGGTCCCAAAGCTAAGTCAAAAGCAGAGTCCAGCTGTCTGATTTGACAATCTTATCTGACAACCAGCTCATCAGAGTTGCCACACTATTTCCCACTACCTTTCTTTAAAGACTTACTGGAACAGTTACACCGATTTGTCTATGGACACTTCAGTGTCATTGTAGTAGCAGTGGGTAGTCACAGAAACTAGGCTATCTCTTGCTTTCAACGAACACCTCATACATGGTAGCCACCATCCTAGGCAACAGGGAGCCAAAGAGACCAGCCTCTGTTCTCACCAATCAGATCATGAACAAGCAAAGAAATACTATGCAAGATGAGAAGTCACAGAAGCCTTGCAGGGAAAATGACAGTGACAGCAGAGGGGCTCCTTCAGCACAGGCACCAGGACAAGCCTCCCTGGAATGAAGCGGCTGCATCTGCATCACCACTATGAATGAATTGAGGGGAGGAGTCTCATGACTGCTGGAGAACTCTGCCACTGACTTTTTCAGTTTTTTCTATACTAGCCACAATACTATTTCTGCCCCTCTCCTAAACACAAATACTTGTTTGCCAGTGGTTTCAAAAATTTTGCATAACCACAGTTTATTCCAAACAGACCCCCAGCATTCGAGTTGATGCAATATGCTTATTAAGCCATCAACTTTTTCACAGGTCCAGTTATGGAGGAAAACCTGCTAGTAGGGGGAATACATATGTTTTAAACATTGTTGCAACACTGTATTAAATTCCAAAAGCCCCAAGTTACATTTGAGCAGGAAAAGGAGTCCATTCTGAAGAAAGAAAAGGTATACTACCATTGAAACAATTTTTTTTTACAAAGGTAGGGCTGGAGATATAGCTCAGTGATGGAGTGCTTGTCTCCCATACATGAGGCCCTGGTTCAATTCCCAGCACCACAGGAAAAAATGAAATAAAAAATTTTTGAAAAGTTAAAAAACGTAATGTGGCAAATTTAATCAAAATAATCTCAAAACAAATCCATACTTGCAGGCAGAAGAATTTCCACCATACTATCTCATTCTGAAAGAATCAATCATTTCCTGACTTCCTGAAACTAGAAATAAAACAAACTATCTAAATCCTTAAAACGAAATGCTGTGCAGCCAAGAGGAGGAAAATAAGCCATTTTTGAGGACCAGAAAATATGCTAGTAGTTTTACTATTAAATTGGGGGGAGGGGGGTGTTGATCATTTGCTTTGTTAGAGAAAAAAAGAACATAGGTAAGTATTGTAGTGATCTGACTACAAAAATAAAGTTTAAAAGAATTTAATTAAAACCATTATATTTGGACTTCATTTTCCTACCGATAAAATGTTGTAATTATGAAGCAGGAAATTAAAATGCAAACTCACATTTTGACATCCTATCCACTGGCAGTGTGTCAGAGGAGCAGGATGTTTAGCTACTACAACAATCAGCTTTGGGATCACATTTCCTGGGTTGAGTGCAAGCCCTACCACTTGCAGGGGTGTCTTGACCTCTCTGTGGCTATCTTCCTCTTCTTCCAAACGGGGGTTAAAAAAAACCTCAAGACTGCTGTGAGGCCCATGTAAAGGCCCTCCCTCCCTGGGAAGGCTGACTTAAGGGACTCTAAGAGCCAGGTGACACCACTGTCTTTAAGTACATACATGCAACACCTCCCCCAGGGGAAACACTCCATCACCCATGTCTAATAAATTGCTACCATGAGGCCTCTGCCCCAAAAGGCATCAATGGGTTGGACACTCTCAAGGTCTCCCATTGTCACCCCTAAAATGAGTTCAATGATGTCCACAGTTCCAACTCTAACCACCACAATTCTATAATTTAGCTAGTTTCCACTGGACAGTAAGGATATGCCAACTTTTGAGGAACATACATGATGGGGTTCATAGAGCATTGTACTTTACCTGCCCAAGGTTCCCAGAGAGGCATCATAAAAACTAATCCCATGCTTTCGAGAACAACAGAGATCTGTTAGGAAGTTATGGACAAGCTCCCTCACCATGGCTTTTCCTGCCTCTTCAGCAGACACCTAGGAAAGTTTAATAAACTTAATGAATTCCAACGTCACCTTAATGAGAGCTGAATAATAAAAAAATAGGACAAGATTACCTGCCTAATGACAACTCAGAAAACATTTCAGATCAATGCTTGGGATCACCTCAAAATCAATGAAGCCCTAAGAAACAGATACACTGACCAAGATGAAGGTATACTCTAAAAAGGGGCAAGTTTAAACCTGTATTTTTAAAAGCTTAAAGCTGACTTAATTTGTCTAGCGTTTTTGGTTAAAATTCCACATTCAGGAGTGTTTTTAGTAAGCCTGTGGGGCTTCCTAGTGAAGGAGCATACAAAAACATGTTTGAAACGAGTGGACATGGGCAAGTCACCAAGATAAAAGGAAGTAAAATAGGCTCTAGAGAGGCAAATTACCATAAAGTTAACAGAAATCGAGCCCTTGCTACGCCAGCCAAATCCATGTTCAAAAACACCCCAAGGAAAATCAAAATGAATGCTAGGCTTGGACCAATGTGAAAGCAACTGTTTTAACTTAGCACTTAAATTAACAATCACAAAATAAGTCATCCCTGTCAGTAGGCAAAATGTGAGGTATTCTAGACAGGATTCTGAAATAAAAGTTTGAAACGCCTAAAAGCTGGATATGAAAAAAATGATAGGGAGGAAAAAAGGTCAAATTAGAGGAGGAAGATGGAGCTTAGCGAAATAGTCTAAACCTAGCAGGTAGTCAAGTCAGCACGTCTCTCAGCCAGAGCAGGTAACTGTTTTCTCATTAAAAACAAAAATAGGTTTACTCTCATAACTCTAAGATTAGAATATAAATCTTCTTGTAAAAGAACTTTAATTATATCTAACAGAGAATTAATCTAACCATATAACCACAAGCCAAAAGAAATGATCAGATGAGGAGATATTATTAAGGTCTGGGGTAGGCTGAGATGCTTTCTTTCCCAACTATAAGGATCACGCACAAGGCCAAGGCCAACCAAACCCAAGTGATTCACCTCAGAGTTCTCTGGGTTTTCTGGAGTCACATCAGCGATCCCATTCCAGTTGTAGAGAGAGGCTATGTGATTTAGCAACTGTGCTGAAAAGAAATGAACCCTCTGGGTTTTTGTAATGCTTTTATTATGAATTACCTGAATACAATGAGAAAACAAAGCAAAAGAAATTTAGTCAATTTTTATAATACTGTTCATTGCTTTCTCATTAAAAAAAACGAAGCATGCTGATGGTAGACAACTTACCAAAGAAAAACGAGAAAATCTAAAGAGGAATAGAGAATTTACCAACATTCCTAAGTCTCTTACAATACCCACTTACCATTTTGGTGTATTTCCTTTCAGCCCTGTCTACACCCACAATACACATGTGCAATACTAGTCATCTATGTTTCCCTGAGATTATATATGGCTTTATGCCTCCTTTACTCATGTGGTATAACTTTTTCCATATCATTAAAACTTTCTTTAGAACATCACTTTGGGTGGCTAAATACCATTCTATGCTCTGAGTGAACTATTTTTAACCATTCCTGGGGTGTTTATCTTACACATTCCCACATTCAGGCTATCCTCCATAGAGCCATGATCAGCAGTCTGGTTCAAAGCCTCTGCCACATCTCTGGCTAGGGAGCAAGCATGGATTCTCACAAATGGAATTCTAGATCAAGTTCTCAGCCCTACCCAGAGCTACCCCCCAAATCCCTGGCAATGTGGTCCAGGTAATATACTCCAAATGCATTCTCAGGTGGTTCTAAAGCAAAGACCCAGTGAGACCCACTGTAAGTCTATGTATAAATACACATAAGACCTCAGAAACAGTGCCAGAGCTACTGTCTTCCCTAGGGGCTGCAGCTCTTTCTCCAGAAAAGCACTCATTTTCCTGGAATCTTTACTCACACTGAGTATCACTGTTCTAAAAGGGCAATGCTATTTTGGTAGGTGAAAAAAAAAAATCTCATGTGATCATTTGCATTAATTTAAGTCACGGTTTCTCAGCCTCCATTCTACTGACACTGTGTGGCTGAACTGTAGGATGGGCAGCAACAGCACTTGTTTCACCCCACTAGAGACTAGTGGTACCTTCCCAGTTGTGACAGTCAAAAGTCTCTCCAGACATCTTCAAATGGTCTCCCTAGACCAAGAGGGAGCCAAAATCACCCCTAGCTGAGAATTAAATGTTTTAAATACTACTTAAAGTGTTTTCCATGTTTATTGACCATTTTTTTAAACACAGGCCTTTTGACTTTTAATTTGGGAAGATCCATTTGTTTGCTGATGACTTGAGTAATCTATCTCTATATAAAGTCATGGTCTTTTTACCAAGTTTAAAAATTTCTCTAAGATACTTGAAAAAGGCAGAACATGTAATGTGAGCCAAATTAACACTTGGGCAGATGTGTAACAGAAGTACTATATGCATTTACAGTTTTGAAATATCAGACTAAGTGAAAGTGAATTGCTAACCAACAGCTTTTCTTTTATAGTATCGAAAGGGCAAGGCTGCTTGCAGTTCTGGTTCATCTTTAACCCTCTAGCCCTAGGACTCACTCCCACCAAGTTGAGGCCTGAAAAGCTGCTGTCCAAACTCTTATCACCGTAAGCTCAGTCCTGAAACATACAGGGGATCATGTCTTTATTCATTCACAAAGAGAACAAATGACTGGCATGTTGACCAGCAGATACCTACCTTTGTTTTCAGTGTGGATAATAGAATGTTGATGGTAGAAATCTTATCCTCCTTTATGCCTGAGCTAAAAATGCAAGGAATAAATTCTGAAAATAGAGGTTGCAAAGTCGTATTAAACTCAGAGGTACTTTGAAATGTAGACCAAACAATGCTTTTTTTTAAAAAAGTTTTGTCCTTCTAATTACACTAAAGTTTACAAAAGGGAAAACCAGTTTTATAACATGCAAAATGAAGAGTATCGAAAGGAGAAACAATGACAGAACTTTTAAGAAGCTCAGTACTTTGCTCCATTTGACTTTCATTTTCTATATGAAGTAAGATCAACTTAATGCTGATATTTGAAAGACAGTAGACAGTATGATAAGTCTTTAAAATTAAATTTCTCTCCTGCTTAGACTTGCTTAGAGATATGTTTTAAAAGATGGCCATCACTTTTTTGGTTTGCGGTAGAGTTTGGGGTTGGAGGGAGCCATTTATTTGCCTTTTGCTTTTGCCTCACACTTCTCCGTGGCCAGGGAGATGGCCACCAGACCTGGAGGTGACACAGGCAAGAAGCATTCAAAGCAACTACTATTTTATTTGCTGCATATGTGCTTAGTGGGCATATACAACTTCTGTAAAAGAAAATTGAAAAACACTGGGCAAACCACAGTGTGCTGTGACCTTTGTCATTCTAGGCAGTCTCAAAGGAATACTGACCAGTGGCATCAACACAGCCCTGCCCAAAGCTTCATTGTTGTACCCATCCTTTATGCAGTACACATAGCAGCTGCAAAGGTTGGAGACTTTTGGAAGAAACTACAGTAGGTTTTTCTAAACAGCTACAGACTTTCCCAGGGACAAAGGGGAACATATACCTTTCAGCTCTAGCACTTGCCCTATAGTGCTGTCATCACCAGCAATTAAGAAGGACAGGGCAAACTGGATATAGGCCAGCCGGACATCGTGCATTCCCTGGAGGACAAAGGAGACTAGCATGTGATATGTACTACACACACAGAGCCAAAGGAGACATGAACATAGGAGATACCCACATACCTCCTGGCTCAGGGTCATCAGCCTTATGGTCTTGTCTCCCGGCATCAGCACATAGACACATGAAACCATCCCTTACTCTTTACGGAAAGCAAAGGGTTTTCTTGTATTCCAACTCCTTAAGTCTTCTCTGCTTTTCCTTCTCTTCTAAGTTCTATTCTCAATTTAAAAGTATGCTAAAAACAGTTGTACCCCTTCCTCTGACTTAACACATTAATTTCTTTAGCTCACAGGCCACTCTGAGATAGTGAAAAGATCTTCAGTCTGCTGAGATCCATCTTCTCTTGCTTGTTAATGAAAATAATCTATCATGTTTTGGAAAATCCAGAGATAATGGAAAAAGTCTTGCTTTGATGAGAAGCCAATGTAGTCATGTCTGGTTTTCATTAGGTATTGTAAGTAAGTTATTAAATCATCAGAAACCAAAGCACACATGCTTTGTGTTATGAGCCCAGGATGGATGTCCCAGGATTACAGCCAACAGGCATCAGTATGACCCAGGGCAGTAGGGCACAAAGGTCATGACCACCAGCCAGTGCTCCTGGAGAAGTCACCAGGTCCATCTGATCAGTTTTCCCTTCTGATGTCATTAAGGTAAATTCCCATCACCATAAGCAAGGTGAGGCATATGGCTGCGTAAGTCTGATTATCTGCTCTAGAAATGGCACATGCACTTAGATGGTCCACCACCTAAACTGAAAACTTTTCACCAATTCACAGCTATTCCAAGGTACCTTAATTCAGTGCCAGGAAGTTAATACATAGGGTAATACTGCCTCAAATGCCTGCAAAGATCAAGGGGCCACCCCTGACCTCCAGATCATTCTGCCCCCTTCATTGTGGCTGAAGAGGTGGTGGCTGTTATTGTGACGGTGGCAAGGATGACAACTATCTACTGTGCACCTGCTCCATACCAGGCACTGAGGCAAACAGTGACCCATCGTGTCATTCAGCTGTCATAACAAGCTGAGGTGTATAAGCATAAAGAAGTGCTCCCTTCTTGGGGCACCTGTGGCTTTTGCACTTCACTTTTCCTGGGCATCCTTTAGGTGCAAGTATTTAATACTTGCATCCTCTGTGCAAGTATGTAATCAATTCTGTCTTGGTTTGTTGGTATATGGTTCTTCTGTAGAAGAAAAAGATACCCATTCTCCACTCCCAAATACCTGGATCAAAGCCCTGCAATGTCTGATATTCTTATCGAGTCTGTCTCCATCTATGTCAGCAGACTTTACTAGACCAATGCCGATGCATTCCAAATGCACCCAGAAATTCAAACAATCCTCTCTGCTCTGGGAACCCCACCCCTGTGGGCATCTTTACCATATGGAGTGGAGTTTGGGGACATTTATAAGTAGTGTTGAGAATGAGCTGCGTTCTTAAGGATGTCAGCCACTCTTCTGTGCCTTCATCTCCAACTTAGCTTGCACAAACCCCAAGGGCATTCGATCCTATCTCTGTCATCAGGAAGCTTAATGCAGAAGTTGTTCCCAACTATCTAGAGGCCTCATCATTCAAGTACATCAGTCTACCTAAGCATAGTTCACTGAATGAGCGCTGGCAAATGCTAAAACTTGCCTGGAAAAGTTCAATTTGGATTTATTCTTTCCCTGTTAGTACAAAAACCTATTATTATTATTATTATTATTATTATTGTTGTTGTTGTTGTTGTTGTTTTTGTTGTTGTTGTTTTCCTGGAAAAGTTCTATTTGGATTTATTCTTTCCCTGTTAGTACAAAAACCTATTATTATTATTATTATTATTATTATTGTTGTTGTTGTTGTTGTTGTTTTTGTTGTTGTTGTTTTCCTGGAAAAGTTCTATTTGGATTTATTCTTTCCCTGTTAGTTCAAAAACCTATTGTTGTTGTTGTTGTTGTTGTTGTTGTCTTGGTCCATTGAAGTATGGACCAAGAGTTAGGGCACTGGAACCCCTAGTCCCAGTTTCTGTCACTCTAGACCTTTCTAGCCTGATTGTATACAGCAGAATTGGGGTAGATCTTCCTGTGGGTTCCACCAATAACTAATTTCTAAATGAAAAGGAATATACTTATCACCTGCTGCTTCCCATCCTATATACTCCAAGCAATTCCAAACCTGAGGTTCCTGCATTCCTACACTCTGGAGGAACTAGACAGATGAATCTTAAGGGACACAGCATTCATCCACTCTTTGCTGGCTACCACCACAGGCTGCCAGCTCTCTCCAGTCTTCTCCTTCAGAGGCATCCCACTCCCACTTAAGGAGGGCCTATGCCTGCTCCTCATTCCCACCCTGTGACCTCACAGGGCTGCTAGCCCAGGAAGGAACCATCCTGAACTTTTCAGAGCTTGTTCTGCCAAACACTTTCTAAAATAGACTGAAACACACTTGGCAAAGCTGCTCTTTGGCACAGAAATTGAACACTGTTTTCTTTGGCTAAACGAATTATCATATCTACTTTTGTTAGAATATAATAATTCCCTCTCAAATGTTAAAATACACCTTACAAAACAAATTGCTACCCATTTTCAAGAATTAAATGGCATGAAAAACTCAAAACATTTAAGATATTTAAAGACAATTGACAAACCTATCAACCAAATACAATGTAAGGACCTTGTTTGGATCTAGATTTGAATCATGAAGCAGAAAAAAATATTTTTTGATATGGGAAAATCCAGAGATCAGGCTGGTATTCAGCGAGAAACTGTTAATGGTGACAGTACAATAATGGTATTCTGGGGTTTTTGGTTTTTTTTTTTTGGAAAGCTTTTCCCTAGTCTCAGTTCACCTAGAAGTCTGTGGACCAAGCTAGTCTTGACCTCACAAAGATCCACCTGTCTCTGACTCCTAAGGGCTGGAATTAAAGGAACAAGCCTCCATGCCCAGCATGCGGTTTTGTTTTTGAAGACATTTTTCTAAGGGTACATGCTGAAATATTTATAGTGAACTATGACTCACATCTGGGATTTGCTACAAAAGTCAACTGAAAAGGCGGGGCGACAAGTGAATGAAGGCAGCTGATACTGGCTGAAGCTAGAACATAGGGTTCCTTGTACCACTCTATTTCTAATGTCTCCTTAGAAAAACCTTAATGTCTGGACACTGCTGATTATAGCATACAAATTAACTAAGGTAGCTGACATGGAAGATTACACAAAGAAAGTACAAACACTTTCAACTTGACAGGAGCGCCATTTTACAGATCCTAGGCAAGCAAAATAGCCTGCCCCTAGAGCCTGAGATGAACCAGCTGCCACAGCTGGGGTTCAGAAAGGAGGCTCTAGCTGGGCTTTCCCAGGTTGTCTGGGCTTGGTGGGTGGCCTGGGTATTTAAATCTACTTTATTCAGATGGCTGGTATAACTGAGGTCAAGAAAGACACGGGTAAAAGGGAGAAAGAACCTGATAATTATTGCCAGACTTACTGTCAGTCAAGGCCAAAGAACTATGTTATACACCCTATTGTGCAAATAGCACACACATTCTTTTTATTAGAAATGCATTTAAATGTACAAAGTCATCATGCACTGAAGGGAATTTGTTGACATGTTAATAAAGCATCATCATATCTAAGAGACACTAAGACTTTTTTTCCTCAGAGACTACCTTATTTGTAATTCCAGTAAAACCCTCAATACCAGCTAATCTCATAAAGCCATAAAAGTTACTTGGTATTATTATTAAGCCTTCAGTCTATTTCCTAGCCATTAAGAAACTCTTAATTCTTGGGAATTCTGAGAAGACTAACATGTTATTATAGAAGTGATTTATACCAACATGGTTCTCCAACTTGGCAGACAGAGTGATACCTACTTACTATGCCCTATGCTCAGGAGGACGGGAGCACACTAGCCTTCGCTGTGTCCCCTCAAGACATCAAATTCAGCAAGCAGGAACAGGCATTTCCACAACCTGCTGTCAGCCCATATGCTGGGAGCGTAGAAGTCTCTCTGTGCTTTCTTCACTGGAGCTCTTCCAAACCCGAGTGGCACCTCTAGAGCTAGCAGTGGGCTTTCTCTCACAGCTCTCCTGGAAGCCCAGCATTCCCACTCCCACTCTCATTGGAACATAATTTAGCCCCTGCCCATTACTAGATTATAACTGAGGGGCTCAAGTCACTTACCAGAGCCCCAAGAACCAAATCTGCACATCACTGGCTTACAGTGTCAAGAGTCTTCACAGTAAACATGATGGGACAGTGTATAAACTCACAGCTGTGAGGCACAGAAAGGTTTTTCTATTCACTCAGAAGCCCTGTGCCACCCAGTCAACCTCTTCCCCCTCACTTGGGCCCAGATCTTCCTCAGATATTCAGTTGTTCAGTTCTCTTGGGCCACTGGCCCCAACGTCAGCCAGGTGGGCCTCCCCTCTTCATAGAGGGTGCCTTCACCAGCTATGTGGGACCAACACAAGGGAGGAGGAAAAACCTCCTCAGCCCTGCGAGGGAGTAGAGGTGTGGACAAGCAGAACACTGAGGGGTCTCACCTTTGAATCCCTCTTGGTCACCAGGGTATATAAGGTCTTTTTGTGCAAATCAAAAAGGCTGCATACATCTCTGGCAGCTTCAGGACCCTGGGTCACCATGGCTGTCAATAGGTCCAGGCAGGTTCGTGCCATCCTGCACAGTGATAGGAAACCAGCATGTCAGAAAGGAAGAGACGTGTATGCTACCTCATTAGGAAGCCACATGCACACCTGCTGGAGGACCTGCTCCCCAAACCCAGAAAAAGGAAGGAAGCATCCATGCTCTTTCCTTCACATACCCCCTCACTCCCCATTTTTTTAAGGATAACAAAAACTTCAAAAGAAGCTAAAAGTTCAGGGAAAGATGAAAATTTTGTTTCTCAAGTAAACAATATGTTTTCTCAATTACTGTTTATGGGACACAGAAGACAACTTCACAGAGATATCTTCAAATGTGAGCTCCTGGATGACTTTCTACTCTGAGGGTACTCAGAATCGGTGGCTGCATGCAAGGGACTATTCTAGACGCTGGGAAAGCAGGCTGATAAAAGATGCACAAGGCCTCTGCCCACATATCTTGTATTCTAGGAGAGAATGACAGTCAACAGTTATAGACTACTGGGTCAACTGCACTAGTTGTCTAGATGTTGAAAACTAAAGCAGACTAAGAGGACAGAAAAGGACAATGGAAATGCTGTTGAACTAAGATAGTGAGTGAAAACCTCACGGGGTCCTTCCTCTGCAAAGTACGGAGGA
This sequence comes from Nannospalax galili, assembly GCF_000622305.1. Lineage (NCBI taxonomy): Eukaryota > Metazoa > Chordata > Mammalia > Rodentia > Spalacidae > Nannospalax > Nannospalax galili. The sequence continues at coordinate 4,277,101 of NW_008340872.1, read as the reverse complement.
AGATGTAGCCTGTAGCTGACAGCCCAGGCGGGACAGGCTATATAAGGCATGCCTGGATGAGTCCCAAGCCAGCATACACAGCAGCACACTGCAGCAGAAAACAGTGTGCAAGAACCCAGAATGGGTCCTACCCATCACAGGGTAAGGATGGGCAGAGACCAAAGCTTCAGAAACAACTCAGCACTCCTTAAAGAGCACAGGCAAAGTTCCAATGTACCGAGAGAACTGAACGTAGACCAAACCCAAAGGCTAGTCCTTCACCACACCAACAGGAAGCTCACCTGTAACCCGACGCATACAGGGACTCACAGATGAGCTTCATGTGGCTGTTCAACAGCTTCTTTACAATATTGGTGCCCACCACATGAAAATGTGAAAGATCACTGGCTGTCCGCAGTAATATGGCCTCTAAAACTTGGAATATTAACAGCATCTGCAAAGGTGGAATTGAACACTATGCATAATCTCATTTCTTTCCCTCCTTCATACCCATGCTCCTCATCTTATGCACAGTTAGGCCTTCCCAGATTCTCAGCCAAAAATAACAAAGGCAGAAAAGTGACATCTTAACAGCCTCACCTGCCAGACCTAGGCTCTGAACCAGAAATTGAGAAGAGCCAGCTCACAGCTTCATAAAATCAAAGGACAAAACTCTACTGATGATCGAAACTCACCACTCTGGGAACAGTCAGTTCTACAGCCTCAGAACAATAGTAGCCCTGAGAACAAGTTCAAAATCATCCCCAATTTCAAGCTCTTTGGAGCCAATCAATTCCACGTGTTTTGAGTCTGTAACACAAGGCAGTTCTCTGCTGTTAAAGCAAACCAAGTACACTTTAAGAATCTATAATCCTGACTTATGAAATTATTTACTAAATATTAAAAAGAAGTTAATGTTTCCCACCAAAATGCTTTCAAAAGTCAGAGGAAAGCACTTGGAATAAAACATCACTTTCTGAAGGAAGTTGGTGCTGCCCAAGACTTGTTATATTTCGCCAGGCTCAGCACCACAGCGGCTTTGACTTCTCTTCATCAAGTAGGTGAGGAATAACATACTTCACTTTCAGGCCTCTTCTCTCCACTCAGGAGCTGGAAAATTTCTGCACATTCCATGGAAATCTTGATGTAGCCTTCCACGACATCAAACATGCCTTCTTGTGGCAACTGCTTGGCAGCAGACACAAAAGCTTCCAAGGCTGAAATAAGAGTCAAGTTAAAGATCAACAAGGATGGTCTCCTCAGGAAACACCATAGGCACTACTGTGCCCTGCTTCTTTGGTCTGTGACCCCATATACGCTCACACCTGCAGAGCCACAGAACCTACTGAACTGTTTTCCATGAAGGTCACGTTAAGGTGGTAACTTCTACAAGAGTACTTGGAGAGAGGATCTTTAAGGAAACAATTAAGGATGAATAAGGTCATCAAGATGAGTCCCCAATCCCAGAGGTTTGATGTCCTTAGAAGAGGAGGAGGGACATCAGAGTCATCCTCTTTCAAGAGGAGGGGCAATGTGAAGACACAGCAAGAGGCAGTTGTCTGCAATGCAGTTAAAGAGCCCTCACTCAAACTGACTATGCCTTGATCTTAGATTCCCAGTCTCCAGAACTGTGAGAACAAACATGTTGCCTAGGTCATCCAGTATACGGTGTTTTATTACAGTAACACTGGCAGATGAACCCACATGGACATTCCAAAAACACTCCAAATGATGAAGGCAGTGTAAGAATGAAGTTATTGGTGGACAGACAGGTCGCAATCCTGGCTCTTAGCCATCACTCCACTGTACCCCTTAGCTGCCATATTCTCATCTGTGAATAGAAACTATCTATAACATGACAGTGGAACATTACCAAGAGCTCTTCCTATGTTCCCTCAGTTAATTCTCACCACAAACTTTGGCCCCATGTGCTTGTGTTTTGTTGTTGTTGCTCTGTTTTACAGATGAGAAAACTGAGGTATTTGTCAAGGACACTCAGTTAGCAAGTGGCCTGGCCAGGCCTCAATTCAGGCAGTCTGGCTCCAGGGCCCATGGTCTCCTTTCAGAAGCTCAACAATTCCCACACTGGACAGAAGTGATTACTGCCATTCTACACCAGGTACTGTGTGTTCACAGTGTCTGGCCTACTGATACCACCAGGAATTGCAGTAGACCTGGGTGCTCTTCAAAGTCCAAGCGTGTGTATCCTATAGTCATGTGTTCCCCAATTAGGTCACCTCAGATTGCCTCAGCAAAAACTTTCCCTCCCCAAGGCTGGAAGGTTCAATTACACTTCTTCTAACAATGTTCCTCAGTTCACAGGCCCTACACTACCAAGGAAGCCACCCCTTGGGTCTGCTCCCGTAGGCTCTTCCTGTGTTATCTGGGGTCTACAGAGCTGCCCTCTCTGGCTCTCCTTTTCAGACCACACATCTCCAAACCAGGGTAGCAAGGCATAGTGGTTGGTAGGAGACTCATGAAAATAGAAAGTTAAATTTGGGACATCTTCATGGGGACCATAATGTTTTTTTAGGGAGAGACTATTACTTGAAAAAAAAAAAAACAAGAAACTAATTATCTTTATTAAAACACAATCATTATCAGTGAAATAAAATATAAAACAGTAATGGCCTTACTAGCCAAGTCTTTATGTGACTATTACAGCCAGGCAGTCCTACAGCCTTCTTCTCTGACTTATGGCCAGACAGTGGAAGGTATCTATTTTGTTGTTTGGGGGAGTTTTTGTTTCTTTCTGACACAAGAAGAACTCTGGCAGGAACATCTAGGTGACTGGATTTAGCCCTTACTGTAATGGTGAACGCAGGAGCTATGTGGAGACAAGAGATCATAAGTTCAACCTTTTAGCATAGTCATATTTATAATCTGACCTTTTCCATCACCAGTAAAGGGGCAAATATTTTTAAGGAACTAGACTGAAGCAAACCCCTTCTTGATCTAGAACTCATTGATCATCACTTTAATACTGACATTGGTCCACTGAGCACCATCTGCCAATGGAATCCTAAATCTCTCCTCTCCTACATGAAGAATCAATAGGAATTTTAACTTGTGACTTCCTCTCCCAGGTCACAGTTCATCAGGGAGCCCAAGGTAGGAACTCAGGGCAGGAACCTGGAGGCAGGAGCTGGAGCACAGGCCATGGAGGAACACTGCTTACTGCCTTGCTTCCCTGGCCCCTGCCCAGCCTGCTTTCTTATGCAACACAGGCCCACCTGCCCAGGGGTGGCACCACCCACAGTGGGCTGGGCCCTCCCACATCACTCATCAAGAAGATGCTCCTCAGACATGGCCACAGGCCAATCCAATAGAGGCAATTCCCCAACTGAGGCTCCCTCAACCCAGGTGTGTCAAGTTGACACTAAAGCTATCCAGCACACTACATAAAAAAGAAAATTCCCTAACATCCACCATCAAATTCTATCTGTAATCTTCAGTGTTACTAGCACTGGAAGTCAAGAGTATATGAAGAGGAAAGGAGAGGGAAAAAATCTGAAAGTAGATTCAAACAAAAATCGACAGCAGCCTCATACAAGAGATTCCCACTGTTCACCCACTGACTACAATTCTGCCAGATCTTTCAACACTTCACAATATCTATCAGCTGTAAACCTAGCAGTCTTGCTGACACCTGTGCAGCTGATGCCCTAGTTGAATGGCAGGATGGATGCTCTCTAACTGAATCCTGAAATATGAACACAGCTTTTCAGTAGCTAAACTCACTTTTTCTTTTGTCCTTATTCCATCCTACAACTCTTTTGAAAATCTACTTCCTTACAGCTGGGCATGGTGGCACATCCCAGCACTTACAACATAAGAGGCAGATGGATCTCTGTGAGTTGGTCTACACTGCCAAGTCCAGGACAGCTGGGGCTACAGGAAGACCCTGTCTCAAAAAGACCAAAAAAAAAAAAAAAATTCACTTCCTTGGGAGAGCCTTCTTTGACCTTCCAGATCCAAGACCCATGAGGCATCCTTAGGCACCAGGCATGGCCAGTTCCTTTGGAAGGGCTATGTGACCTTACTGATTACCTGTCTTCCCTAATTGACTGTAAGACCCATAATGGCAGGGTCTGTTAGATTTCTATTTGCCCATTTTATCTCTACCCCAAATAACAGCTGCTGTTAAACAGTGAACAAATGAGTGAACTGTTTAATTCTGGGCTAACATAGGTATCATCTTCATAGTACAAACTATCAAACAAAGACATCAAAAATTTAAAAATAAAACTTACAAGAGAGGGGCTGGCAAGATGACTCAGCAGTTAAGACCACTGGCTGCTCTTGCCGAGGACCCGGGTGCTGTTTTCAGCACCCATATGGCTGCTAACAAGGGTCTGTAACTCCAGTTCTGACCTCTATGGGCATTGCATAACACAGGTACACTTACATACATGCATGCAATCCACTCATACACATAGGAATAAAAAAATACAATAGCTTTTAAAACTACAAGAGAAAAATGAGAAGTTGAGGATACTTTATTAATTTAATAATATATTTAACGTGAGAGAAATATTCTCATTATCTTTGCTTGATTTTTATTATGTGTATGAGTGGTGGATAATCCCGGAACTGGAGTAATAGGCGGCTGTTGGTTGTTATATGGGTGCTGGGAACCGAACCCAGGTCCTCTACAAGAGCAGCTGGTTGACTGCTGAGTCATCTCTCTGGCCCCTCGTCTTTTTTTTAGATGACATGTTCCATGGTGGGTTTCCCCATAACCAACATATTTTTCTGAACTATCAGTAGCTGTGTAGCATAGTCACACGTTACACAAGTGAAATGAAATCACAGTATCTGGTCTATCTCTGTCACCGGTCCAGTCCTAGTCCCCTGACAGGGCGTAGTGGAGGCTTCTGGAGCTTGTTAGTGGTAGTTTGGGGGAGCACAGCTTGAGATGACAGCCCAGGGAACAGCAAGCTGTGAGGGGGAACCGACCTGGGCTGACTCACAGCCAGCGACCACGTCAATCAGGACCCTTCCTTGACTTTCCTGACAACTGCAATGGGGAGGTTTTGGAGCTCCGGGAGGGCCGCGGCCCCAAAGAGAAACGCGCAGCCGCAGAAGCCAGGCCAGCAGAGTACTGGGCTCCCCGGCGCCCAATGGCTGGCGCCTCCGTATCCCCCAGGCCAGAGGCCGGGCTGCAGATCCCCGACCAGTGGCGGTCCAGATCCCGCAGCCCGGAACCGGCTCCCACCTTGGGCCCGCCGCCCCTGCTCACCCGGCCCTAGGCCCGGCGGGTCCTTCAGCTGCATCTTAAAGCGCACGCCCGTGAGCTCTTCCGGGCGGGCTCTCTTGGCGGTGCCCTCAGGGGAAGCCGCGCCGCCCCGGCCGCCTAAGGCCTTCCTCTTGGCGGTGTCCATAGCAAAGAGGCCGGCGAGTAACAGGACCAACGGAAAAACACACGCGGCCGGAAGCACGCGCAGGAAGAAAGGGGCGGGGCTGACGGAAGAGGCGGGGCCTGAGAGGGAGGCCGGTCGCTGGGCGGCCTCAGGTGATAAGCCAGCGGAAGGGGCGTGGCCCTAGGCGGAGACTGAGGGGTCGGGGCGGGACGGACAGGGAGGTGAGCGGGGCATGCGTGTCAGAGCTGGGCACGTGGGTCTGGGCCTGGGGGCGGGGCCCGAGTGTGTGGGCGGGGCCTTCAGGACAGGGTCTTAGGGGCGAGGCCTGCTCTTTGGGGCGGGGCCTAGGTTCCTGGGGCGGGGCCTGGAGGCGGGAGTCCTACGCACTTGTAGTCTAGGGGGCCAAGGTCAGCTGTGAACGTCTTACACACCGGCGACACCCACCCCACAGAGGCAGATCGAGGCGCTTTTCCTGTCACCGCTGTTAGGGACCCTGAGCAGGAAGAGTCCCCAGACCCTTCGAAGGCCACCTCCCCGGAGCCCGCGGAGAGTTTTGTTCTTTACCCTGGGCTCCCTGATAAAGTCACTTGACCTTCTCTTCTGGACTGGTATTTTGACACCTCCAGGTCCTGCGTGTAGGTGGAGTGGATTTCCCCCAGCCCCGACCTGATGCCAGGCGGATTTACTGCTGAGGGGCCCTAGTTTGGGGTGGGTCCGGGCTATGCGTGTGCCCCTAACCCTGAACCCCAGCTTATTTCACGACCTGAGCCAGGTGGCCTGAGCTATTAAGATGTGACCTCAGACTGACCTATATCCGAGCTTCTTCCAACTGCTGGGAGTGCATGTGCTACTTCTGCGGTGCAGGATGTGAGGAGAGATGGGAGCAGCAAGTAATGGCAATGTTTGATGGGAGGAAAAGTACAGTGGGTTTTCTTGTAAGCTGTTACCCATTGACTTATGGGCTGCATTAAATGCTCTGAAATAACATGGAAGTAAAAATGAACAAGTGAAAACAGGCAGATGCATTTAAAAAACAAACACACACACACAAAAAAAAAAAACCTCATCAATACCTGGGTGTGTATTTTTTAAGATCCTGAGCTAGCTCATTAGTTGAGTGATTTGATGATTCCTGAAATTCGCCATCATCTTCTAGTCTGAGGAAACACTGCCTTGTGTTTTGAGCATCTGAGTATGTGTGGCTGCTAGGATTTCTCCAGTAGAACAAGCACAGGATATTGAGTCTGTGGCCTAGCAGGATTACTTCTGAGCTGTTGCCTCTGCCATAGGTCCTATCAGAGAAAGGAAAATGACCCAGGTGATTAGAAATATTAAGAGAAGATAGGCTGAGTGTGGTGGTGCATGCCTTTAATCCCAGCACTCAGGAGGCAGAGGCAGGTGGATCTCTGTGAGTTTGAGGATAGCCTGGTCTACATAGTGAGTTCAGCTGGAGCTGGAGGGAGACTCTGTCTCAAAAAGACCAGAGATGGGGGAGGAGGGGGTAAAGACAGATTGGTGACTAATTGTCCACACAGGTTCATTAATTTACAGCCATCAAATTAACTGACAGCCACGAGGGCCCACCCAAAATGGCAGCAGGAAGACGTAGAAAACAACAACAAAACTATGTTCAGTTTATATGCTCTTGGTAAACTTCCATCTCTCTGGACTGGTATGCTTTATAAAGAGAGGGGCTGGTGAGAAGATGGTTCAACAAGTAAAGGTGCTTGCCTCCAAGCCTGATGAGCTGAGTTCCATCCCCAGAACCTACATGGTAGAAGAGAACCTCTCCCACAATATGTCACCTGGCCTCCTCATGTGTGCTGTGGTACACACACACACACACACACACACACACACACACACAAATAAACAAATAAGTGTTTTTTTAAAAAAGAATTAGAGAGATTGAGGAACTTACCAGGACATCCAGCTCATCAGGGAACCAGGACTCATTCAGTGTATCCTAGATATGAATTACATAGAAGCTGGCAATGTCTATCTGTAGTAGCTACTTTTCTGTTGCTGTGATAGAAACACCATGACCAAGGGAACTTATAAAAGGAAGAGTTTATTTAGTTTACAGTTCCAAAGGGGCAGGAGTCCATCATGGTGGGGAGGCATGGTGGCAGAGGTAACTGGAGGAGTGGAAGCTAAGCTCTCAGATCTTCAAACAGCCACAGAAAGCAAGTGAGCTGCTCGAGATCCAGAAAACTTAGGAACTCTCTAAGCCAGCCTCCAGTGGCATCCTTCCTTCAACATGGCCACACCCTCTAACACCTCCCCAAACAGATCCACCAACTGGGGACAAAAATGTCCAAATACTCAGAGCCTATGGGGGACATTCTCATTCAAACCATCACACTGTCCTAGCCCTAGCCAAAGATGTATGGCAGGTAATGACTCTGAATGTGACTCTGAATGACTCTAGCATGTGAATACAGACACATGCTAGAGATTAGCTCAGACTAATGCTCTAAATCACTAATGCTTTAGTAGCTTGTTCAGATACCAAGCTCACCAGCCAACCTCCAAATAGTGAGTTAACTTCCATAGAAAGTCCTGTGCTATTTATCTTTGTGTTGGTTACTTTTCTTGTAGTAGTGACAGAATACCTGACAGAAACAATTTAAGGGAAGAAGGATTTTCTCTTGGCTAAGAGCTTCAAAGGATGTCATTCCATCGTGGTGGGGAAGGCACAGCAGCTGGGGCAGCTTAGCCAGGAAGGTGGGAGCTTACTGCATGGCTTGTTCATATACCAGAAGATCAGGAAACAGATCTTGGGGGCAAACCAGAAGCAGCTATCACCTTAAAGATCTGCCCCCTGCAATCCACTTCTGCCAGCTAGGCAGTCCTTCAAAGGTTCCACAACCTCCCAAACTCAGCCCACCAGCTGGATACCACATGCTCAAACATATATGAGAGGTGTCATTTCCTATTCAAAACATAACAGTCTGGAAGTGTACTCTAGCCTATGGAAGGCTGAGCTACTCTATACTAGGACAGTCTAAGGGGGGATAGTCTTCAGAGCCCTGAAACTTCAACCTGACCTTAAGTGATTCAAGTTTTCACTTTTTTTTCATTCTGTTCTTGTCAAACTTACTTTTTTCAGGAAATTTTTTTTAACTTTTACAAAAACTTTATTGAGAATTTCATACATGCATATAAGGTATTTTGAGCAAATCCATGCCCACTCCCTCCCCTCCAACATTACCCCCTCTTAAGAGGTAACCCTAAAATCTTTTAAGGATTATATACGAGCTCCCAAATACTTTTGACATTTTGACATTTTGGGCCTTTGGAACAGAGTGTGTTGCTAACAGGCCCAAGGACATTTTGGCTTTTAGCCCAGAAACTGGCTACATTTCTTTGGGGTCTTTTTACCCTAATTGCTAAGCCAATTCCTACCTCCAATTCTTATCACACCATCCTCTGAAGGGGTTACCCAAATTGCCAATAGGGAATAGGGATGCAGACCGCTCTGGCTTCTTCCATGCTGAATGGGGACACGGGGAAGCAATTGGAGTACCCCTTCAGTGGGTCTATCTAAAAGACTCCCAAATTGCATAACTCCTGTTTCTAAGGAGAAAAAAAGAAAGTCCTTGAATCATGAATAGGATATGTGAAGGAGAAGTAAAGGCAAGAGTAATTGGCATTACAAGTTCTAGACAGGGAACTAGAAAAAAGTCAGAACAGGGCAATTTTCCGATGTTCATATGAGAGTTCTTTGGCGTTTCTTGACAAGGGCTTCCAAAAGCATCCCTCTATTGGGTTCTTCCTCATTTTTCTTTTGTCTTCCAAGGCTGGACTAGTTGGCTGGGAAGAGTGGTTGGACACTCAGGTGAGGGTCCAGTGACCCTGCTTGGTACTCCTTTAATGAATGAGCACAACCGTCAACAAGCCCAATTGTGACTATGTTTAGTGATCAGGCTCAGCCAAAGCTGTGATGATGGTACTTATTTCATGCAGAAGGGTCTGCTGTATAGCATCCTCTTATTAAAAGGACCACAACATGGAGGCAGGATCCAGGGGCTGTCAGGCAGTCCCCTGGGTGATCAGGCCCTCTGGTAGTTGGAGGCCAGAACCCAGCACTCTCTAGCAGCCTGCTGAGCTCTGAGCCACACCCTGATGGAGGTCCAAACCCACCCTCTCAGGCTGTTAGGATCTCCTCAAATTTTCACTTTACATGGACTCTTCCTGTCCACCCCTGACTTTTACCCCCTGTATCATCATCTATTGTCCTTATGGCCTTTATCACCTATTGGTGATATGAGATATTCTTTGTCAAACTCATTTGCCAAAATGTGCACTAAACATAATGACACAAGAAAGTTCATTACCTAGAACACATGCAGGGCCAAAAAATATTTGTTGAATAAACAAATATGGATATGGATATGAATGAATGTATGGATTTGAGTTTTGACCTTGGTTTATAGTCTAGTCTGAAAGTCAGATTGACTGTTGGAAGCTCTTAAGAAGCTTCAGGATTCAGGTTTCTGAGTCTGAGTTTTAGGTCCTTTGTGTGGTTCTGTCTGTTTTGTGAGATAAAATAGTATAGCTTAGGCTGGTCTCAACCTCAAAATCTCCTGTTTCTACTTCCCAAAGGCTAGGATTTCAAGACATGTGATGCCCATTTCTGGTGTTCGTTTATTAAGCTTTGAACTGGCCTCTGAACTATGGTAAACTAGTCAAGAGCAGTGTCCAAAGTTTACTAGCCAACCAGCCCATCACCAGTTCATTCAATCTGTTAAGTGTGATACATGTGTTTATTTCAGTCTTTCAGAGTTAGATTCAAGTTCAGGTAAAAGGAGAAGCTGAGTCAGAACCCGTATCAAGTTAATTTTAAACTATGTTTATCATGGACTCAGAATATTAGAATTATAGATAGCACTATCATACACAGGATGATGTGATATTATCATTATTACTATTAAGTGTATGAGATCAAACTTCAACCATGCTGGGCAAGTCCTCTACCTACTGAGCTACATTCCCCAAACCTACAATGAAGTTTATTTGATAGCTTGAACTATCACCTTGATAAAAGCTTATTGATGATATTACATTCTAGAAATGAGAGGTGCAGAATTTCTTTCTGCATTCTGATACAAGTTCTAATCTTCGAAGTGATGGATATTTTAGCGTGGCTGTTCTAGTTTTTATTGTCAACTTGACACAACAAAGAGTCCCCTGGGAAAGTGAGTCTCAGTTGAGGAATTCCCCAGATCAGATTACCATGTTGGCTATGTCAATAGGGAATTATGTTGATTGTTGATTGATGTGGGAGGGCCCAGACCACTGTGGGTGACCATCACCCCTAGGTAGGTTGTATAAGAAAGCTAGTTGAGCATAAGCTGGAAGAAGCAAGCCATAATCTTATTCCTATTTCTACCTCCCTCCTTATGCTGAGCCCTCCCTTCATTCTTCCATCTTCCATTACCTGTTCCCTTTCAAAAATGCTGTGGGCTAAGTAGCAGGAAACAAAGAAATTTGATATCTTCACCATCATAAGGTATTAGAGAATAGTAAAAATTTGTAGCCCACTCATGAATATTTTTATACTTTAAAAATAACACTTGGAGTTAACAACCCCAAGATGAATTTTTAGTTGGTATGTTTTAAAGTATTGGCGCACGCCTTTAATCCCAGCACTCAGGAAGCAGAAGCAGACAGACCTCTATGAGTTCAAGGCCAGCCTTGTCTACATAGTGAGTTCCAGGACAGCTGGGGCTACAGGGAGACCCTGTCTCAAAAAGACCAAAAAATTTGTTTATTTATTTATTTTTATTATTTTTTAAAATTTTATGTATATGAGTGTATTGTCTGCATGTATGTAAATGAACCAGTGTCAAGCAATACCCAAGGAAGTCAGAAGAGGGCATTGGATCCCCTGGAACTGGAGTTATGGACCGCTGTAGGCTGCCATGTGGGTGCTAGGAATTGAACCTGGGTCTTTTGTAAGGGCAGCCAGTGCTCTTTAACTACTGAGTCATCTCTTTAGCCCCTAGTCAATGTGTTTTAATCACTGTGTCATTCAGGGGGGCAGAGCAGGGAATGGGGTGGCAGGGCATGAACAAAGAAGAGAAAGAACAGAGTTTTGGCCTCAGTCTGCCTGAGTTCCGACCATTATCCCACATTGCTACATTCTTGAGTATTTTCAAATTCATTCAGAAAGTATACTCTGATCCTAATAAATCGATGCTGATAAGGACTATCTCCTTGGCAAAATATCTTGTTGTTGGTCATGGTATTAGATTGGGATGCTCAGAAATGCCAGATTGTTGAATTCATGGTCAGATTCTTTGAATGCCAAAACATAGCAAAGCTATAGTGAATTTAGAGATCAAAATATCAAATGATATATTTCAACGCCATTGTATAAACCATGCTGGCATCTTAATTACCACACAAAATAAAAATATGGAAGGAAAATTTGAATAATAATGTTTTAAAATTAATAGATTGTAAATGGATTCTTCTACCCACAAATAGAGAATATGTGTTCTTTTTAAGTGAACAAGGAACAGTCATAAAAGTTGACCATTTTAGGCCACAAAGGAGACTTCATAAATTCCAGAATATTCACATCATAACAGAACATGTTCTCTAACTACCACATAATAAAATTACATCTTGATAATAAGAGATAAGTTTTTTTTTTTGTTTTACATCCCATAAGTCTTAAATGAGGAGTAGAATTTCTGCTAAGCCATCTTTGGAAAGCATAAACGAAATTATGAATCATGGAATGCAATAAGTTGAACTTTATATAGAAACATCTGTGAGGCATAAGTGAGTACAGGAAAACTGTTTTAAAATACATCAAGAAACAAGAAAGATTGAAAAGAAATAAACTCTATAAATATTCAAATTATGAGTAGATAAAACAGAGATGAGAAGACAAGAAAAGAAAAAAGAAATTAAGAATACAATTTGAAATCAACTATAAAAGAATGGGGGAACAAACATTTAAAAACATATCCACAAATTTTCAGGGAGGCTGGTTATTTCTTGTTTGGTATCCTAAATACACAAATCTGTGACAAGATTAATTAGAAGGATAAAATGAAAAAAACCAAAAACACAGGGTTAAAGGAAGAATCAGTACCCCAAACCACAGATCTTAAAAGTACAAATACTCAGAAAATTTAAAGCTAAAAGAAATGCACAAATTGATAGAAAAGATAAAAATTCAAAAGTTGGCACAAAAAACTAGAAAAGTAGAAAATTTGTATAAGCAATCATTAAGATTTTTAAATAAACTTTTCCCAAGACACGGATGATTTTTCAGAGTTCTAACATTTTTTTATAAAGCAGATAATCCCTGTTCTACTTAGTTTGCTACACAAAACAGTTAGTCAGGAAATTATCTCTTTTATGAGGTTAGCATAGCCATAAATACAAAACCAAGGGGCTAGGAATGTAGCTCAGCCACAGATCACTTGCTCAACATGCATGAGGCCCTGGCTTTAATCCACAGCACTGAAGAAAAAAAAACAAAACAGCTAAAACAGGCTACTAGGGGCAAAACTCATCAACAGGCTCACCGGCTGTGAACCCTGTGAGCTACAATAATGATCAGCCTGGCAAGATATGCCCATGGGTGCAATAGTGGCTTAAATGTTATAGGGTTAACAAACTCTCTGATTGGATTTAAGGCCTGATCCACAGGAGGAAACATATACCTGGTACTGTAAATTTGGCCAGGAAACTCATGGCTGGGGAGCTCATGGATTCTAGAGGTGAACCTATACTATTTAGCTAAATGGGCATAGTATGAAACTTCTCTATGAATTTGTATCCCTGTATCAAAAGATTAGCACAGCTCTCAGACCTATCAGAGGAACTTCTTTGTGCAGTGGATGGCAGCTGTGCTTGATAGCTGTGGTTGTCAACTTGACCCACCCGGGAAGAGAGAACCTCAAATTGGGGAATTTCCTCTATCGGATTGACATGTGGGCATGTCTGTGAGGCATTTATTCCTTTTGTTCTTTTTTCCTTTATTTTAGACAGGGTTTCTCACTATGTAGGCCTGGCTGGCCTAGAATTCACTATGTAGACCAGGTTGTCCTTGGACTTCCAGAGATCCACCTGCCTCTGCTTACTTAGTGCTGGGATTAAAGGTATACACTACCAGCAAGGCTTTTCTTGATTGTGATCAAGGTGGTCCTGGGTTATATAAGAAAGCAGGCTGAGCATAGAGGAGAAAGTCAGTAAATATTCCTCCATGATCTCTGCTTCAGTTCCTGTTTCTGGGTTCTTGCTCTACTTAAGTTCCTATTGTGGCTTTCCTCACTGATGGACTGTCATTTGGAAGTATAACACGTAATAAACCCTTTCCTCCCCAAGTTGGGTTTGGTCAGTGTTTTATTACAGCAATAGAAAACAAACTAAAACAGTGGTTAACACAGAAACTCACAACTGATCAAAGTGCAGAGAATAAGTGTCTGTGGAGTGCTTAGTCACAAACAGGACATCTATATCACCCCCCTCCCCAAAATGTTCAAGGATCATCTCAGAAGAGGGGGCTGAAAGATTATAAGAGCCAGAGGTCAGGAAGAACCAGAGTGAAACAATGTCTTCTGGACACGACAGGACCACTGCACTCATAAACTCACAGCAGCTGTGGTTGCTTGCACAAGACCTGCACAAGATCAAGCCAACAAACATTCTACTATGGAGGGGAGAGGGGTTCACCAGCCCCACCTCTGAGGATAACTTCTGGGAGAGGGAGTGTCAGTTTGTTTGTGGGGATGTTAAGGATGTGACCCCTGGTACCATGCTCCAGTGGATGGCCCCATACCCATGAGTGTATGGGCAGCACAAACTGGACTTAGTAGATTATTAATAGAAAAAGAAAAGCAAAAAAGAAGATATGAAATATGAAATTGGGAGGGGTCATAGGACTTAGGGGGAGAGGTGAGCAGGGAATGTGATCAAAATACACTGCATGCATGTAGGAAATTCTCAAATAATAAAAATATTCTATGTATTTAAAACAAGCTAAGGAAAGTTCAAAGTAGGAAAATGATGTTTTTATTTCAATTGTGGACATAAATGTGTATAAATAAAACATTAGCTAACTGAGTCCAATACGGCACTTTAGAAAAGAACAAGAATGATTTAATAGCCTGTCTGTGTAACTCACCATGTTAATGGAAAAGGATAAAAAAAAAAACACTGTTATGTCAAGAGGTTTAAAAAAGGCATTTGAAAATGTACCTCTTCATGATTTTTTAAATTTTTTTAATTAAAATAAATATTTTATTGTGAATTTCGTACATGCACGTAAGGTGTTTTGATTAAATCCATGCCCACTCCCTCCCCTCCAACTCCTCCCATATCTCCCCATCACTTTTTTTCTGATAACTTCATGTACTTTCTTATTTATTTATTTATTTATTTTTATGAGGCTTTGGCTACTCTAACATTCCCCCCTCTGAAGAGGTAACCCTAAAATATTTTAAGGATTAGATACAAGCTCCAAAATACTTTTGACATTTTTGGCCTTTGAAACAGAGTATGTTGCTGAGAGGCCCAAGGACATTTTGAGTTTTAACCAAGAAACTGGCTACATTTATTTGGGGTCTTTTTACCCTAACTGCCTAGCCAATTCCTACCTCCCATTATCACACAGTCCTCTAAAGAGGTTACCCAAATTGCCAATAGGGAATTGGGACACAGACTGCTCTGGCTTCTTTCATGCTGGACAGGGACACAGAGTGAGGAATTTGGACTACCTCTTCACTGGGTCTACCTAAAAGACTCCCAAATTGTATAACTCTTATCTCTAGGGGGAAAAGAAAGTCCTTGAATTGTGGGCTAGGAGACATGAAGGAGAAGTAAAGGCAAGCATAATTAGCATTATAAGGGAAGGGAGAAAAGGGAAGTAGAAAAGGGTCAGAACAGGGCAATTTTCAAATGTTCATATGAGTCCATTGGAATTTCTTGACAAGGGCTTCCAAAAGCATCCCTCTATTGGGCTCCTCCTCATTTTCCTTTTGTCTTCCAAGGCTGGACTCTAGAGTGATGGATTCAGGATTTGCTTTCAGGTATTTTGATAGCTGTTGGAATGGTTAGAATCAGCATCAGTTCCCTCTCAAAGGCTTCTAGATAGGGGAGAAAACAAATTTGGCCATCATTTAAGAAAAATAGCAGGTTTTCTCCCTTAGCTACAGGTGGGCACTACAGTATTGGAGACCAAGATTTGAAGTCTCACATCTGAGCAGCACTTTCTGGTTAGGAGCAAAATCATCAGTGAGAAATGATTGTCTAAACTTTTTATACAGACTTAAGCCTAATGTTTAGGAAATGTAAACCCTTGAACTCTTAAAGAAATATACTGATGACCTTACTCTTTGGTTATACTTTCCTTTTGGGTGTTTAAGGCCTTACAGTTGGCCCAAATAAATCAACTCATTTTTACACTTAAGGTCAATTGAGGATCTGCTCCTCAGGGGTCACATGGGCTTGGTAGGAGCCTCTGGCTCCTTTCTTTTACCAGTTCCATCTATGTGAAGATAAGTCAAAGGTCCTGCTTGACCATGCCTGGCTTCACTTGGAAGCATGAATGAGATGTTTCTTCTGAGTTGACCCTCCTCTTTGTAGACTGGACAGTGGTTCAAGTATATCTCGTGGGGTCTCCATGTCCTCTCTGAACAAGAGGACAGGTGACTCACCACAGTTACAGGACATTTTGAGAGATGTTCCATAGTCCCCTGCAACTTAGTCGACCTTGGAGGGCAAGGGGCCAAAACTGTCCTTTAAGTCCCTCTGACCACATTAGTATAGGCCTCAAACTATGTCTGTTAAACATCCAATAAGGTTAGTTCCACCAGTCTGGTGCTTTTAATTATCATGTGCTATGTAGAAGGCTTGCGTGAAAAACCAAATATTCTCAGATAAACCTTAACTAGATATATATTTTGTTTCTTAAACTAGTTGACTAAACTATGACCATAGAAATTTTAAGATTATGTGTATATTATTTTTGTCTCATCCTATATATATCATAACAAACCTACACAGGCCTTCATCACTTGCTTAGGCTTTCTCATTTTTTTCTATTTTGGAACACATCCTTTTAACGTCCTTTAATACTCATTTTCTTTTTTTCTTAATAATTATGAGACATAATAGCATTAACAAATACATTTTCCATCTGTTATGAGAATTCTTTTCCTGGGGATACTAAGCAATGCTTATTCCCTTCTAAGGTTCTAGTGTCAAGCCAATGTTTGATTAAAGTTTTACTGGGGAACCAATGAATTTACTGAGCTTACTTACCAAGAAAACTGAGGGGTTGCTGAGGTGTATGTATGACCTGAGGGTATGCACACTGGAAAGCCTTTACCCAGCATGGGCCATGCCTTCTCCTCCTAGCCTTCCCCAAATTGTATACTTTAGCCGTCCCCAAATCCAGGAGGCCATGTGTGATTAGGGTCAATTTACATACAGTTGGCTGGGAAGAGTAGCTGGATAATCTGGTGAGGGTCCAATGACCCTGCTTGGCCCTCATTTAATGAATGAGCAAAACCATGAAAAAGCCCAGTTGTGTCGATGTTTAGCGATCAGGCACAGCTGAAGTACTCAGCTTAAGTCGTAATGAGGGTAGATATTTCATGCCGAATGGACTGCTGTATAGCATCATCTTATTAAAAGGGCCTGGAATTTAAAAGGATTTGGTGCTAGGATCCACATATGAGGGAGAACATACATCATTTGTTTTTCTGAGACTGTGTTACTTCACACTATAACAGTTTCTAGATTCATCCATTTACCTGAGAATTTCATTATTTCATCTTTCTTTACTGCTGAATAGAACTCCATGGTGTAAATATACCACATTTTTTTAACCACTTGTCAGTTGAGGGGCACTCTTCCATCTTCCATCTCTTAGCTATTGTGAAAAGAGCAGCAATAAACATGGTTGTACAAGTGTCTCTACAATAGGATGAGTCCTTTGGGTATATGCCAAGGAGTGGTATAACTGGGTCATATGGTAGGTTCATTTTTAGTTTTTTAAGAGTTCTCCACACTGTTTTCCATAGACATTGCATGAATTTGCAATCCCACCAGCAGTGAATGAGCTTCCCCTTTCTCCACATGCTTGCCAGCATTTAGTATCATTTGTCTCTTGATCCTAGCCAGTCTGATTGGGGTAAGGTAATACGTTAAGGTGGTTTTAATTTGCATTTCCTTAACTACTAAGGATGTTGAACACTTTTTGAGATGTTTCTTAGCATCTTTATTTCTTCGTTTGAGAACTCTCTGTTTCGATCTTTAGCTCATCTTTTAATTGGGTCATTTGGTTTCTCGATTCTTTGTTTTTAGCATTCTTTATATATTCTGGATGTTAAACCTCTGTCAGATGTGTCACTGATGAAGATTTTTCCCATTCTGTGGGTTTTCTTTTCACTTTTTTGATTGTTTCTTTTGCTGTACAGAAGCTTTTTAGTTTAATAAGGTCCCACTTGTTGATTGCTGATCTTAATTCCTGAGCAACTTTTGTCCAATTTAGAAAATCCTTTCCTACACCTATATCTTGTAAATAACTGCCAATATCAATATTTTCTTCTAATAGTTTCAGAGTTTAAGGCTTTACATTGAGGTCTTTGAGCCATTTGGAATTTACTTTTGTGCAGGGTGAAGATAGGGGTTTAGTTTCATTCTTCTACAAGTGGAGATCCAGTTTTGCAAGCACCATTTGCTGAACATGCTGTTTTTC
>NW_008340872.1:4258083-4258967 GCF_000622305.1 Nannospalax galili | reverse complement strand
ATGTTCCATTGATCTATGTGTCTATTTTTGTGCCAGTACCATGCTGTTTTTATGACTATAGCTCTGTAGTATACTTTGAGATCTGGTATAGTAATCCCCCCAGCTTTGCTCTTTGTGCTCAGAATTGCTTTGGCTATCCGGGGTCTTTTGTGCTTCCATATGAATTTAAGAATGGTTTTTTTCTAATCTTGTGAAGAATGTCATGGGATTTTTATTGGGATTGCACTGAATCTATATATTGCTTTTGGTAGAATGGTCATTTGCATAATATTAGTTCTTCCAATCCAGGAGCATGGGAGGTTCTTCCACCTCCTGGTGTCTTCCTCAATCTCTTTCTTTAACAATTTAAATTTTCATTGTAGAGATCTTTGGTGTCTTTGTTCAGATTTATTCCAAGATATTTTATTTTTTTTGCAGCAATTGTGAATGGGAGAATTTCCCTGTATTCTTTCTCCAGTTTCTTGTTATTGGTATATAGAAAGGCTACTGATTTTTGTAGATTGATTTTATAACCTGCCATTATACTGAACATGTTGATCAGTTCCAGGAGTTTTCTGAAGGAACTTTTGGGATCTCAGGTATAGTATCGTATCATCTGCAAAAGTGATAGTTTGACCTCATCTTTTCCAATTAGTACCCCTTTAATTTTCTTCTCCTGTCTTATTGCTCTAGCAAGAGGTTCAAGCCCTATATTGAGAAGAAGTGGAGATAGTGGACATCCTTGTCTGGTTCCTGATTTTAATAGGAATGCTTCCAGTTTTTCTCCATTTAGAATGATGTTGGCTGTGGGTTTGTTGTATATATAGCTTTAATTATGTTGAGGTATGTTCTCTCCAGTCCCATTCCATCTAGGACTTTGAACATAAATGCATGCTGAATTTTGT
>NW_008340872.1:4252035-4257596 GCF_000622305.1 Nannospalax galili | reverse complement strand
TATCTTTCTGGTGTCTGTTGTGATGTTTCCCCTTTCATCTCTGATTTTGTTGATTTGGATTTGCTCTTTCTTTCTTTTGGGTAACTGGGCTAAGGGTCTGTCTATCTTGTTTAGTTTTTCAAAGAACCAGCTCTTAGATTCATTGATTTTTTTTGTATTGTTTTCTTTGTTTCTATTTAATTAACTTCTGCTCTGATTTTTGTCATTTCTTCTCTTCTGCTGGGTTTAGGTTTCATTTGTCTTGCCTTTCCAGTGCCTTGAGCTGCAGTGTTAGGTCATTTATTTGGGCTCGTTCTGAATTTTTAATGTAGGCGCTTAGAGCTATAAACTTTCCTCTTAGGACTGTTTTTAATGTATCCCAGAGGTTGTGTTGTGTTGTATTGTCCTTTTTGTTGAATTCCAGGAATTCTTTTATTTCTTTCTTAATTTCCCCTTTGACCCACTCATTGTTTAGGAGTGTGTTGTTTAATCACCACGAGTTCATGTAGTGGCTAGGGCTTTGTCCAGTGTTATTTTTGAGCTTTACTGCATTGTGGTCCAATAAAATGCATGGAATTATTTTAATTTTTTAATATTTGTTGAGGTTTGTTTCGTGGCCCAGTATTTGGTCAATTTTTGAAAAAGTTCCATGGGGTGCTGAGTAGAAAATGGATTCTTTGGTTCTTGGGTCGAATATTCCAAAGATGTCTGTTGGTCCATTTGATGTATGGTATCATTTAATTCAGACATCTCTCTCTTTATTCCTTGTCCAGTTGACCTGTCTAAAGGACACAGTGGGGTATTGAAGTCCCCTACTATTACTGAGTTGGGGTTAATCTGTGTCTTAAAGTCCTATAGTGTTGTTTTTATGAATTTGGGTGCACCAGAGTTTGGTATATGTTAAGGGTTGTAATGTCTTCTTGGTTAACTGTTCTTTTGATCAGAATAAAGTGACCCTCCTTGTCTCTTCTGATTAGTTTTAATTTGAAGTCTATTTTGTCAGATATTAGAATTGCAAGCCCTGCTTGTTTCTTAGTGCCATTTGCTTAGAATATTCTTTTCCATCCTTTTTACCTTAAGGTAGTGCTTGTCCTTGAATGTGAGATGGGTTTCTTGCAGACAGCAAAGAGATGGATTTTGTTTCTTAATCCATTCACTTAGCCTATGTCTTTTGACTGGGTAGTTCAGTCCATTGATATTTAAGTTTAGTTTTGAAAGATGTGTATTGGTTGCCATAATTTTGATTGCTGTTTGTGTTCTCTAATTTTGTGTTTTCTAGATTATACTTTTATTTTCTTTTGTTGCCCCTGGGGTATAGTTGTTTCTCTCTCCACTCTCTGTATTGCTTCAAGTATTCTTTGAAGGGCTGGTTTTGTGGACATGTATTCTTTCAGGCTAATCATGTCATGGAAGATTTTTCTTTCCCCCTCAACTCTAATAGACATTTTTGTTGGGTAAAGTATTCTGGGCTGGCATCTATTGTCATGTAGAACTGGAAATACCTTGGTCCAGGCTCTTCTGGCTTTCATAGTTTGCACTGATAAGTCAGCTGTAATTCTGATGGGCTTTCCTTTGTATCTGACTTGTTGTTTTTCTTTTGCTGCTTTCAGTATTCTCTCTTTGTTCTGTACATTCAGTGTTTTTACCATAATATGTCGTGGGGAGTTTCTTTTCTGATCCTGTTTATTTGGTGTTCTATGTGCTCCCTGTATTTGTATGGGGATGTCTTTCCTTAATTTCAGGAAATTCTCTTCCACAATCCTGTTTAAGATCTGCACAACACCATTAACCTGAAATTCTTCTCTTTCCTCTATTCCTATGATCCCTAGATTTTGTCTTTTCATGGTGTCCCACATCTCTTGCATATTCCATTCCTGTTTTTTAAAAAATTTCCATAATCTTTGCTTAAGTGGTCCAATTCTTCAACTTTATCCTCCACTGTTGATATTCTGTTTTTCATTTCATTCATTCTAGTGGTGAGGCTTTCCCCTGTTGTTTCAAGTTGGCTTATTGAGTTTTTCACTTCCTTCTTCATTTCTACCTGAATTTTCTTCAATGTTTCTGTTTTGTGAATTCATTCAGAAGGTTATCCCTATCTTCTTTTAGTTCTTTGGTTTGTTTGTTTGTGTGTTCTTTAAATTTTTTGAATTCCTTGATCATGTTTATGATTGTTCTTTTAAATTCAGTGTTCTGGGTTATCTCTAGTGGGTTCTCCTTGTCAAAGTCTTCTACAGGATTGGTGGAGTTTGGTGGGGACATAGTGTTTTGGCTTTCCATTTTATTATTCTTTCGTTGTGATTTTGGCATGTGAATTTCTTTTGTTGTTTATGATTCTGATATGAGAATTAAGTTGAAGTATGCTTCTGTTTGTATGTATTATTGGGGTGCCTAGATCCTTTCTTTATTGGTTATATAAAGCTGGTTGGTACAGGGTTCAGGTTCTCTCAGGTTTAATTTGGAGGGAACTGATGGTTTCAGATCAGCTATTCAGGAGTACCCACAGAAGCCCAATTCAGGTTCCAGTCAGGTACACTCAGGCTTCCTTCACCATGTGGAGACAGGATCCAGTGCGCTCAGGCAGTCCCCTGTGTTCTCAGGCTGTCTGCCAGAGGGAGGCCTGAGGGAGATCCTAGGGAGGCCTAGCACCCTGGCAGTCTGCTGAGATCAGAGAACCTACACCAATGGAGGTTGAAACCCACCCTCTCAGGCTGTCTGCTAGGATCTCAGCCTTAGCCTACTAAAGCCGAATCTGCCTTTGGGCCTTGAGAGGGGCCTCACAAAATCCCAGGTAGGGGGATGGGTATGTCACAATTAGGGGACGCTCACCACCACATGGGGGCAGGATTCGGGAGTTCTCAGGCAGTCCCCTGCATTCCCAGGCCCTCTGCCAGAGGGAGGCCAGAGGGAGGCCAGAACTTGGTACTCTCTGGCAGTCTGCTGAGATCCACTTCTTCATGATTTTTAAAAAAATTACATAAATTGAGTTAGTGGAGCTTCCTTAGCTTGATTGAGACCACATGACCCCTCATCTACAGCAGTCACCAGGCATAAGGGAAAAGAATGAGATGCATTTGAATCATGTCTGAGAACAGAGAAGACAAAGATGTTCTCTGTGTTATCGTCCATCACTAGTCCTAGTTCATGAGATAAGACAAATAAGAAAAAAACTAGAAGAGACAAGACTATTACCTACCCCCAAATTTTGAAAGAAATACAAACTAAAAGTTTAGCAAGGATGTCACATGTAAGGTCAAGTCACCAAAATCAGTAGTAAACCATTTATGTTAAAAACAATTAATTTAAAAGTTTTAGGGGGCTAGGGGACTAGCTCAGTGGTTAAGAACATATACTGCTCTTACAGAGGACCCAAGTTCAGCTTCCAGTATCCACACTGAGTGACTCACAATCATCTGTAACTCCAGCTGCAGGGGAGCCAACATCTTCTTCTGGCCTCCACAGGCACTGCACTCATGTGCACACACATGCACACACACACACACACACACACACACACACAATTAAAAAAATATTTTAAAAAGTGTAATAGAAAACAAGATCCCCATTTATTTTGAAAAGCTAAAATCCCAGCCAGGCATGGCGGTGCATGTCTCTAATCCCAGCACTCAGAAGGCAGAGGCAGGTGGATCTCTGTGAGACTGAGGCCAGCCTGGTCTACATAGCGAGCTCCAGGCCAGCCATGGAACACAGTGAGAACCCTGTCTCAAAGAAATAAACACACACACACAGACACACACAAACTAGAGCCCCACTTGAGAGGTGTTGTACAGATGAACCCAATGATGAAGAACATTTAAGTGGACATGAACTTAGATGTGGACACAGTCAACAGCCAGTTTGTCATTTCTGATGACCTAAGGAACATCTGGTGTGGGTCCAACAAGCAGAATCCAAAGGAAAGTGCCAAGAGATTCCATACCTCAGTTTGGGTCCTGGCCTCCTTCCTATTTACTTCTGACTGCCCTGACTGGGAGGTAGAGGCAAAAAGGGATACTGGCGTTTTCAAAGAGTTATCAACATTGATTTACAGGAGGCAGTTGTGCTGCCCAAAGAACATGGCTTCTGGGCTGTGGGTTTGAGAAATGCAGAGGTCTATGCCACCAGCACTGAGCCTTTGACTCAGCTCCAGGTAAACCCTCAGATGCATAGAGTGGGGAATTTCCTTCATCTGCTACTCAGGAGCATTTCCTTTTGGGGTGTTAGAGATGGGTCCCATATCTTTACATTCCTTAAAATTTCTGACAAGGCATCATTTCGTTCAGTCTTTGCTCCTACAAATGCGACTCCAGATAATCAATGTGTCCTGGGTATTTGTCCTGTGATGAATCCAGTTTACCCAGGGCAAATGA
This sequence comes from Nannospalax galili, assembly GCF_000622305.1. Taxonomy (NCBI): domain Eukaryota; kingdom Metazoa; phylum Chordata; class Mammalia; order Rodentia; family Spalacidae; genus Nannospalax; species Nannospalax galili. The sequence continues at coordinate 4,253,250 of NW_008340872.1, read as the reverse complement.
TACTTTGAATCCAGATCATCTATTGGAAATAGCTGCGTGCTCATAACCATGCCTAAGAATCTTTAAATTTTATTATTTTCAGTTTATGTATACCAAATGTCCTGCCTGCATGTATGTTAAGTGCACCTGTGTTGTGAAATGGCTGCAGAGGCCAGAAGAGGGTTCTGAATCCCCTGTAAGTGGAGCTTTGGATGGATGTTAGTTGCCATGTGAATGTTGGGAACTGAACCCAGGTCCTCCAAAAGAGCAGCCAGTGCTCTTAACTGCTGTACTATCTCTCCAGCCCTCCTCCTCTACTTTTGAGACAAAGCCTCACTATATAGCCCTGGCTGGCCTGGAACTCTCCATGTAGACCAGGCTGGCCTCAAACTCACAGAGCTCCACTTACCTCTGCCTCTTGAGTGCTGGGATTAAAGATGTGCACCACCATGCCCACTTACCACATTGGAGGCTATAGCAAATGCCACAACATAGAGATGGGAACATAATTAGGGTGGGAAGCATGCAAAAAGCCAGTATGTGTACACTGCTATGGCACAATACTTGAGGCTGAGTAACTGACTTTATTTAGCTTACTGTTTTGGAGACTGAAAGTCCAAACAGCATGATGCAGATTCTGGCAGAGGCTCCCTGACTGTGACACATCATAGAGGTAGAGAGGTGTTGGGAGTGCAAGTTAGAGAGAGAGCTCATGCAGTGAGGAAGGAAGTCAGAACGTGGGGAAGTGGGGCCAGTCTTGCTCTTTATAGTTAGGATGTGGAATCTACCTCCAAAGTCTGTGAATTAAAATCTTGGCTCCCAGCCCATGGCACCCCTGGGAAGTGCTGGAAACCTTGAAGAGGTGGGGCCTGCTAACTGGTTTCAGGCCATTAGGAAGTATCACCTGAAAGAGGACTATAGGACTCTAGTCTCTTTCTTGCTGTCAAGAGGTGAATGAGTTCCTGTGTTCTGTGGCCACACTGTGGTGATTGCCCAAAGCAACAGGACCAATGGGTCATGGACTGAAACCTCCCAAACTGTGAACTACGGGTGCCTGGTGGAGCAAGTCTAATGCCAGAAATCAAGAGGCAGAGGCAGGAGGATTGCAAGTTCCAGGCCAGCTTGTCTCAAAGAAAACAAACACAAAATGAGAGCCAAAAGCCTTCCTTCCTTCCTTCCTTCTTTCCTTCCTTCCTTCCTTCCTTCCTTCCTTCCTTCCTTCCTCCCTCCCTCCCT
>NW_008340872.1:4239915-4251985 GCF_000622305.1 Nannospalax galili | reverse complement strand
TGTGTATATGTGTGTGTGTGTGTGTGTGTGTGTGTGTGTGTGTGTGTGTGTGTGTGTATGAATTCTTGTGTGTCAGTGCAGGCACCTACACTGTAATACACATGTGTCCATCCTTGCCTCCCTCCTTGTTTGAGACAAGGCCTCTTTTTCACTGTTTGCCTATGTACACAAAGGCTGACCTTCAAGCCTCCAGAGATTGTCCCATCTCTGCTTCCCACCTTGTCATAGGATTGCTGGGATTACAGATGCATGTTGCCGTGCCTGGCTTTACATGGCTTTTAGGAATTCAAGCTCAGGCCCTCACACTCGCATTGCAAATGCTTTACTCATTGACTCATCTCTCTAGCTCCAGACTTGTTTTTATAACTTGATTTGTCTCAGGTATGTTTTGCTAATTAATAAAAGAATTATCCAGAGTCCTTTGAGAATGACATCAATGCCTGTGTATATGGTGTGTGTGTGTGTGTGTGTGTGTGTGTGTACGTGTTTGTGAGTGCATGCACATGTGTGGATGTGGGTGTGCAGCATGTGTGGATGTGGAGGTCAGAGGTCAACATTAGATATGTTCCCCAATCATCCTCCACCTTATTTTCTGAGGCAGGATCTCTCACTGATACTGATTCAGCTAGACTGGCTGGCCAACAAGCTCCAGGGATCCTCCTGTCTCCCCCTCTTCTGGGATTATAGCACATACTATAGCATCTGGCATTTGAGTTGGTGCTGAGAAGCCAAACTCAGGTCCTTGTTTAAGTGGCAAGCACTTTTCCTACTGAACCATCTCCTCAGCCCCAATCTATAGCTTTTGAGGGCAGTGCCCCAAATGAATGAATCGTTGACAATAAACCCAACTTTTAAAACAATTTATTGAATTTTTGTGTGTTTCATACAGAACAACTTAATCAACTTTATACCCCATCCCCATTTGTGCCCTCCCATAGCTCCCCCCACTGGAATTCATGTATTCTGTCATTTGTGTTAGGCCTAGCGTGTCAAGTTAGTGTCCCCAGATGTCTCTCAGTGCAAGTTCATCTAATGAGTCTAGTCAGCCTATCTAGAATCCCCCCCTTTAAGAAAATCAGCTCTTATTCACCCAACAGTAATCAGCTACCAAAAACTCTTAGACTAAGATTCCGGTCTGCTGTTCATTTCTCAGTTCTGTGCTGGGTTTTTGTCTGTTTGAGTTTGCATGGGTCTTGTGCATGCTGACACCATTGCTGTAGGTTCATATGACCAGGGTCTCAGGAGCCTGTGGGACTCTGTTTCCATATGGTCATGCACCTCCTCCCTGACTCTTACAATATTTCCGGTCCCTCTTCTGCAATGATCCCTGAGCCCTGGGTGTGTGGAGTCCTGTCCCAGGACCCACACTCTACAGACTCTTATTCTCTACATTTTGGCCATTTGTGACCTTTTGTATTCCTGGCAACAGCGTGAGGGAGCTTCATTGATGAGAACTGAGAGATGCTTTAGTGTTCTCTTTACCCCTTGTTCTATGTTATGTGAGCCTTAGGTGCAGAGGTTGTAGCGTAGGTGTGCCACTTAAGCTTGGTAAGCCCAACTTTTTAAGGTTCTATTACCTCCCATCTTACTACACTGAGGACCAACCATCCCACATGTGAAACACCAGAGGTTAGTTTAATCATATCCAACTACAGCACTCTGGAGAGGAGAGAGAGCAGCGTGGGACTGATGAAGTTGGTAGGAAAGTCAATCATGGAACAGCTCACACAGGATCTTGTTGGACAAGGTAAAGGTCTCAATAGCATTTAAATTATCTAGATTTCTAGTTCCCAAACTGAGCACCAAAGGGCCCAGAACACAGGAAGAGCACACAGAGTGCCTTGGAATATTTTTGCACAATCGAAGGAAATGAAGCAGTTCTTGCTGTCTGTTCATTCCCAGCACACAGCTGGTTCAAGGCAGCTCAGTTTCAACACTAGAGTGTACTACTTTCCTTTCAGTGATGTCACAGCTCACTAATCTGGGTTTCGGTGGTGACTGTGACTAGAAAGGAAGCACTAGGCAAAAGTCAACATGGAACAGGAAATAGGAGGGTGGCACTGCCCTATAGGACATCAGGGCAGTAGAAATGGTGACTCACCCAACAGGCACACACCCCACTAGTAAACAGCCGTGGTTATTTAAGAATAAAATAAAAATATTTCTTCTTTTGATTTATCATAGGACATTTTTTTTCAAACTTCTACTTAGTTATTATAGTGCAAATTCTTAGTAAGCTGTTTGGCTCAAGCTGTTTGACAAATGTATAAAGTTCAGTTTGTTGTTATGTGTCTGTTGACTGGGGGCACCATGAAGAATTTTTGAGACATGAAGGACATTGGGGATGGGGGAAATGTAAGACTTTCTGCTCTATGCCCTTAATGAGAGTTCAATTCTGTTTGATTCTGAATTACCTTTGCTGGACTTTGACTGGATTTATGTTGAATAACTTTTAACTTTCCATGGAGAATGATCACTTACAATTTTTTTGTTGTTCTTCTGTTTTCATAGCAGAATTATTCACAACAATCAAAATGTGGAAACATCTCAATTTACCAGTGAGGGATGAATAGATAAGTATATGTGGTCTATAAGTGCCATAGACTGTTTTTTAGATTATGCATGTAATGACTAAACAGTTATTACATTTTTAATCAGTCTTAAAAGGGAAAGAAATTCTAATATACACTACAAGATGGGTGGGGTGACATCATGTTAGGTGGAATAAGTTAGTCACAAAAGGAAAAATATTGCATGACTCCATTTAAATGGAGTCCATAAAATAGTCAAATTCACAGAGATATAAAGTGATGGTGGTTGCCAGGGACTGGGGATAATGGAGTGAGTAGTTACTGTTTAATGGCTTGTTATGGTTTGAATGTGAAATGTCCCCTACAGGTTTATGTGTTTGAACATTCAGTCCCCAGCTGGTGGTGCTGTTTTAGGACATTAGGGAGTCTTTTGGATATGGGGCAGGGGACTAGGAGTGATAGGCAGGCTCAAATTCTGCCCAAATTCTGTTTGCTGACCCCACAGATGTGAGCAAGGGTTCTCCCTCCAGGACAGACTGGAGCTGTTCCCCACATCGTGAAACCAAGATATGGGCAGCGCCATTCCTTCTCAGCAATGAAATTATGAGCTAAGATAAATCCTTCCTCCTTCAGTTGCTTCTTGTCAAGCATTTGGTCATAGGGATGAGGAAAGTGGTTAATGCAATTAGATAGAGTTTGGGTCTTGGTGCAGAGCTCTGGAGATGGATGGTGGCTCTGGGTGCACAGCAATAGGAATGTACTTAAGGCAACTGAGGTGTGCATGGAAAGGGTGGATAGTTTTGTGTTGTATTTTGTACTGTGTATATGGGTACTGTCCTCATTCGTAGGACAGAGATTAAGATTCCCACCTACAGAGGGCACCATTGGTGGTTCATTGCAGCATCCCTGTATTGGGTGTGCACAACCTACCTGAAAGTCAGGCATCTCCATGTGCAATGTCCTGCCTGTGCACCAGGCCTGGACCTCCCAGCATCTCCCTTACTTTTCCTAGATCTTTGCTGAAGAGCTTTTACTGCTGCTTATCAAGAGCAAACTCATTGAATTGGCATGTATGGTGTGTGACTATCCGTTTTTCTTTCTTCTGGAAGAAACAAAGTCACCGGAGGTGGTAATGTGGTCATGCATTGTATCAGGATCATGAATAGCACTATATGTATTATCCACCTTTAGAGAAGAATGAAATTCTCACACAGTACATGGATCAACTTCAAGGACATGATACTGAAGAAAACAAACCAGTTACAAAGAGAAAATCCTGTGTGATTCTATTTATATGAGGCCACTGGAGTTGTTATATGCATAGAAACAGCGTGGGAAGGTGATAACCAGGGGCTGGGAGGAGTGGAGGAAGTTACTGTTCAACAGGTTCAGAGTTTCCATTCTGTGTGATGAAAAGAGTTCAGGAGACAAATGGTGGTGGTGGTTGTACGAAAATATACTTAATGCCACTAAATTGTACATTAAAAGTAGCTGGGGTAGGGGAGGAGAGATGGCTTAGCTGTTGAGACCATGTAAATGTTAGGCAGCTCATAAATGTCTGTAACTCCAGTTCCTGGGAGATCTGATGTTTCTAGCCCTCTGCAGCCACCCCCACTCACATACACACAGTTAAAAATAAAATCTTAAAAGTTAGCTATGATGGCAGCTTTTATGTGTATTTTACCATAATAAAGGTAATTTTAGGGTTGGGAGAGATGGCTCAGCGGTTGGGAGCACTGGCTGCTCTTGCAGAGAGCCCAACTTTGGTTCCCAGCACCCACATGGTGGCTAACCACCCTCCGTAACTGCAGTTCCAGGGAATCCAACACCCTCTTCTGACCTTTGTGGACATTGCATGACACAGGTGCACTTACATACATGCAGGCAATATACATACACATAACATAAAAATAATAAAAATATTTTACGAGTAATTTTAAAAAGAAAAGTTTACATTTTTAATTTATTTTTATGTGTATGAATGTTTGCCCTCATGTATGTAAGTGCACTAATGTGTGCAATACTCACAGAGGCTGGAAGTGGGCATTGGATTCCCAAGAACTGGAATTACAGACTGTTGTTAGCTGCCTTGTGGGTGCTGGGAACCAAACCCAGATCCTCTGCAAGAACAGCCAGTGCTCTTAACCACTGAGCCACCTCTCCAGCCCCCTTAAAAAGAAAACTTTAATATGTACTTTATGCATGTACGTTTCTTCAGGCTTCTCGGAACTTGTGAACTCAGGTGTGTCACAAAGGTCTGTGGGATGGAGATGCTTCTGGAAAGAGCAGGAGAGTGAGGCATACACTGACAGGAGAAGAGGGAGGAGGGCATGCAGAAGCAAGGATTCAGAAACAGGGCTCAGAGAAGGTTACCAGGTAGTCGACAGAAAGAAGACAACAAAATCTGGATGGAAAAATCCACCCCAGGGTCCAGCAAAGAATTAGGGTTGTTGCTGTACTGAAGAGTCAGCTGCATCAATATCTAAGAAGAGAAACTGTTGTTTGGATCAGAAAAATTCAGGGAAGTACCTTGTTTGAAAGAGCACTTGCCCAGCATGCACTAAGTTCTAGGTTCAATTCATACACCACATAAACCATTGTAATGATGCTCACTTGGCACTTGGGAGGTTGAGGCAGGAGGATTAGGAGTTCAGGGTCATCCTTGGGCTACCTAATGAGTTTGAGGTCAGCCTGGGATATCTAAGACCCTGTCTCAAAACAAAACAATTAATCCCAGCACTAGGGTGTCAGAGACAGGTAGATTTCTGTGAGTTCAAGGTTACCTTGGTCTACATAGTAAGTTTCAGGCCAGCTAGGACTATGGGAGGTTGAGGCAGGAGGATTAGGAGTTCAGGGTCATCCTTGGGCTACCTAATGAGTTTGAGGTCAGCCTGGGATATCTAAGACCCTGTCTCAAAACAAAACAATTAATCCCAGCACTAGGGTGTCAGAGACAGGTAGATTTCTGTGAGTTCAAGGTTACCTTGGTCTACATAGTAAGTTTCAGGCCAGCTAGGACTACATGGTGAGACCCCCTCTCAAAACACCAAAAAAAAAAAAAAAAAACCAATATAAAAGGAAAAATTCCTAAGGGTTCAAATTCAAACTATCATCTTTTGCTCAATAAATAATAACATTCAAAGCCCATAAAAGCCCACAGCTCCCTACATACAAAGCCTCAACCCTGACTGGTTCTGTTAGCTCTGAACTCCACCACAACCCACAACACAAGAACCAACCTTGGCAGAACTTGGATTTGAACCTTTGCTCACTGACCACAGAGCCCACACCATTAACCACTGCCCTCCACTGAGCTGGCATGCAGGGCAAGTCTGCATGCCAAGAATTAGGACTTCGTCTTTCTGATGTGGGAGCACCCTTCATTAGCTTTCCTTTCTAACCTCAGAGAACTGGGTAGGAAGAGTCCCTGGTTTCCAAGCAGAAGCAAAGAGAAGGAAATAAGACGGGGGAGTAGAGGTCTCTGGAAGCTATCTGCCCTGTGCTTTCACATGGGGTGCAGGCTGGCCCAGCTCTGCAGCAAGTTTCCTGTAGCAGCCTCCGAGCTTCCTTTGGATCTCAGCACCTGACAACTTTAGTTGAGAAGGCGGGGTGTCTACTACCCCCAGGATCAAGTCCCTGTTCTCTTCTAGAAATAGATTTGACCACTCTGAACACCCATGACTTGCCACACTGAGAAATTCTCATGAATCAGAACCCAGTTGTTCTCCATGCTCCCTGAACCTCAAAAGTTTGTCCATATTGTAAAATCTTTTACAAAGAAGAATGTATGATTCACATATAAACAAACAGGTAACATATTAAAATTAATTTAAAATACACATTTAAGAAAACATTAAGGGGGGGTTGGAGAGATGTTTCAGTGATTAAGAGTACTGGTTGCATTTCCAGAGGACCTGGATTTGATTCCCAGAACCCACATGGCAACTAACAACCATCCATAACACCAGTTCCAGGAAATCTAATGCTGTCTTATGGCCTCTGTGGGCATTGCACACACAGGTGCACTTACTTACATGCAGGCAAAATACTCATACAAATAAAAAAAAGAAAGAAAGAAAACATTAAGGAATGTCAAAGAATCACTGTAGATGTAGCCCCGTTTTCTGAAATTCTACATCTCTTTTCTAATCTTTTTTTAAAAACAGGGTCTTATGTAGCCCAGGATAGCATCAAACTTACTATGTATCTGAGGCAACCTTTAATTTCTTTTAAAAATATATTATTTTTATTTTATGTGTATGAGTGTATTGCCTGCAGGTAGGTAAGTGCACCTGTGTCGTACAATGCCAGCGGAGGACAGGAGACTGTCCAATCCCCTGGAACTGGAGTTATAGACAGTTGTTAGCTGCCATGTGGATTCTGGGATTCAAACCTGGGTATCTCTCCAGCCCCCAATGACCTTTAATTTCTGATCCTCCTGCTTTTACTTCCCAAGGGCTAGGATTATAGGCATGTCCCGTCACTCCTGGTTTATGCAGTGCTGGGGATCATACCCAAGACTTTGGGCATGTTAGGCAAGCACTCTACCAACTGAAATGTATCCCTAGTCCTAAATGGACTTTTGCAGATTTAAAAATATAAGAGGCAGGGTGATCTGAAGCCTCTTCAGATGGCTGTCTCCCAACAGAGCTAGGATTTCACTGGAGGTCTCTGGCATGGTTATTTGTACACTAGTAGACACAAAGACCTGATGTCTTTGATTTTTGATGAGTTATAGGCACAGTCATCAGTTAAGGACTGCGTGCATATGTTCTTAAAGACCTCCTTTAGTATGTTTTTGGACCAAACATTGCCCATACAAATTTTCTAGTACATTCCAGTTTCTTCAGTCCCCACCAGGTTGGCTCTGTGGTGCCAGCTCTATAAACAAAACACTATTTGTTGCTTTCTAAAAATAAGTCTTTCTAGCCCTGGGTAACATTTGGTCTCCCTCTCCAGAGCTAAAAGGTTGGTTTTTCTTTAAGGCTGACAAATGGATGCTTATATCTTCTCAGAAAAGCCATGGCCCATCTTCATTGAAAACCTGACGTCTTACCTTAATGGTCCAGGTGAAATGATACAGGCTAGACCTGAAGTTTGAGTCCAAAGCTCACAAGCATTTTCTAAAACAGGCTTAGGTTAAGTAACCAAGATCTCAAGAAAGAAGAAAAACAAGGATACAAATTAGAGCTGGGAAGATGAGCAGAGACTGCTTTAAAAGCAAACTTTAAAGAAATTTATTTAATGTGTATGAGTGTTTCCTACAAGTAGATAAATGCACTACATGCATGTAAAGCCTGAGGAGGTCAGAAGAGGGCATCAGATCCTCTGGAACTAGAGTTAGGAATAGTTGTTAGCCGCCATTTGGATGCTGGGAACCGAACCATGGTTCTCTGCAAAAGCAGCCAGTACTCTTAACTGTTGGGTCATCTCTCCAGTCCCTAAAAGGAAAATTTTAAAGACATCTAACTTACAGTGTCCCTTAGGAGTGCCTTTCACATTCGGGATGAATGTGGATATAAGGAAATATCTCAGACTCATGTAGGAAGAGACAAGCTTGCCCGATGGGACATGCTATACAAAGAGGTACCTTTATGTTGCCATCCATCCCTAATGCCTGTGCCCTTCAGTACAGGAGCTTCTAATTCTGGCTTTGTGTGAGCTTGTATCTTCAGTATCTCCATCTGGGGGCAGCAAGGACAACTTCATATGACCTGGCACTCATTCAGGCCCTTGTGCTCAGAGTCCAAGCTTGGTTTAATGCTAAGCTGTTGCTATCTTGAAATTCTTAATAATTTTTTAAACCAGGGGCCCTGCATTTTCATTTTGCAAATGGTATCATTTATCAGTAGTATGTACCTCAAAGGGTTGTGAGTATTAATGTTTTGGAACCTAAAGTTTATTATTTGACTCATCCTTCGTTGGACTGAACTTACCTTATTTTCTTCTCTTAAGCATTGGGATTGAAAACCCAGAGCCTTTTCCATGCTAGGCAAGTGCTCTACCACTGAGCTACATCCCTAGCCCTTTAGAGTAAATTCACTTGAATTCCAGTTCTTAAAATCAAGCAGAATAAACAAATTGCTGTGGGGGCTGGAGAGATGGCTCAGTGGTCAAGAATACTCACTGTTCTTCTAGAGGACCTGGGTTCAAGTCCCAGAACCCACGTGGCAGCTAATAACTGTCCATAACTCCAGTTCCAGGGGATCCAACACCTTTTTCTGGCCTCTGTGGAGCATTGCACACACATGGTGCACTTATTACATACATGCAGGCAAAACACACACAGAAAAAAAAAGAAATATTAAAAAAACTGCTGTGACTTCTTTCTAACTGTAAATTCTATCACAGAAGAAAGAGTTTAGGAAGAAACTGCTCAGATTGAGCAAAAGAATCTCACTCACAAGGTACCCCATCCCCCATCTCTGAAGCATGAACTCCCTTCCCCATGAGTTTTGATCCCATGATACTTAGGGGTAGGGAAACAGGATGAGGTAGAATTTCAATTTGGTTGGAGGCACAAAGGTATCAAGAAAGGGACTATAGAGGAAGATGAATGGAGTGATTTAATTTTCTTGCAAGAGCTGGCCAGGGCAGCCTGGGGACAACAGCAGACTAGGAAGGGAGACGCCTGCAACAGCTCTGCTCGTGGTCCCTCTCCTAAGCAGTAGCAGGGAGAAGGCAGGTGGGGGTAGAGACACTGAAAGAAAATCCCACAGCTTCTATCTCAACACGCTCAAAGCAACTCTAGGGAGAAGACAGAGTTTCAGGAACTCTCGGGAGCCCAGGTCACTCTTGGGGAGTGGTGCAGAGAGTTGAGCCATTAGTAAACAGTAGGGACCCACCTCTCAAGGGCTTTTGGTCCATTTGGCAGTCACATTTGTGAAAACAGGAGATTGATCCACTATTTACTTAAGAGCAGCTGAACATGGGTGCCTTTGGGGCTTGCCAGGGATGCCCCTTGACAAATGTCCACCATTTTCAAGAGGAAAGCCCATGGGCCAGTGAGATGGCTCAGAGGGTAAAGGTACTTGGCACTAAGCCTAAAAACCTGAGTTTGATCCAGGGGACCTACTTTGTGGAAGGAAAGAACTGACTCCAGCAAATTGTCTTCTGACCTCCACACATGTACGTGGCACACATACCCCCCCCATACACATACACACACACACACAAAATAAATAAATAAATAAATAAATAAATAAATAAATAAATAAACGTAATTTTCTTGTAAGTTTAAATTTTTCCTGCCAGGTGTAGTGGTACACGCCTTTGATCCCAGCACTTGGGAAGCTGAAGCAAGTAGATCCCTGTGAGATTGAAGTCAGCCTGGTCTACATGAGTTCCAGGCCAGCTGGGGCTATAGCGAGACCCTATCTCAAAAAACAAACAAAAAAATTTTCTTAAAAGAAGCAAATTAGGATTGAAATACTCCATTTTAGCAGCAAAAGCCACAGAGCGATGAGGAAGAATCCAGGAAGTCCTCTTTAGTCTCCTCCCATGTACCCGCTGCTCACTGTCCATCCATCTAAAAACCTTTCCAGGTTGGGGGATGCAGCTCAGCTGGAAAAGTGCTTGCTGTGCAAGCATGATGACCTCAGGTCCACCCCCAGAACGCACATACTTGTACTTGTAACCCCTGCAGTGGGGAAGTGAAGGCAGGAGGATACCTGGGTCTCACTGGTCAGTCAGCCTAGCTGAATCATGATCTCCAGGCTAATGAGAGACCCTGTCTCAAAATAAAAGGTGGATGGTGCCTGAGGAATGACACCCAAGGCTGACCTCTGGCCTCCACATGCATGTACACACTTGCTGCTCCTTCCCTGTAGGCCCTCTGCATGCCAGCCTGAAGTACAGTCTTGTGTCTCCTCCAGACCATCTCTCTAGACCCACTGTTATTTTATGATTTTTTTTGGTCTTTTTGAGACAGGGCCTCCCTGTAGCCCCAGCTGGCCTGAAACTCACTATGTAGACTAGGCTGGACTTGAATTCAGAGATCCACCTGCCTTCAAGTGCTAGGATTAAAGGCATGTGCCACCGTGCCCAGCCCATATTTTATGATTTTTAAAAAACAGTTTTATTATGACATATTTCACATACTATATAACTCACTCATTGAAATGTATAATCCAATGGTTTGGGGTATATTGTATTATTAATTTTCTAATCTATGATACGTTTCTGTAAGAAAAATTCCCATTTTAGCTGGTTTTGATTGTGTTTTTCAGTGCCTGTAATTATACTGTTAACCACAATTTTCAGAAGTTTCAAAAAACACCCCAAACAGAAGTTCAGTGCTCATTGAGCAGTAACTCTTGGTACCCCTCCCTCCATCTCCTGACCTCTATTCCACATTCTGTCCTATGAATCTGCGGGCTTTAGATGCTTCCTGTAAGTGGACTCACAGTCTATTTGTCATTCTGTCTGGTTAACTTCTTGTAACTTAATGTCTGTAAGGTTCATCTATGTTACAGCATGTACCAGACCTTCACTCATTTTTACTGGCAAATGATGTTTTGCAGTTTGTTGACCATCAATTGACCATCAATCGATGGACACTTGGATTTCTCTTCCCTTTTGACTACTTGAGTAATGAATGTTGGTGTGCAAGTATCTATTTCGACCACTGCTATTGATTCGTTGGGAAACATACTCTGCAAGAACCCCCCCCCTCCTCTCTTCTGAGGCATGATCTCACTGCGTACTTAAGTTGACCTCAAACTTGCAATCCTCCTGCCTCAGCCTCCTGAGTGCTGTGATTCCAAGCACGTACCACCATATCCACCTTTTGGTGCCTCCAGTTCATTTGCACTCAGCTACCACAAAGTTCTTTCATCTTCTTCCTCTTCTTCTCCCCTCCCCCTTCCTCCTCCTTTTTTTCTTTTCTTTTTTTGTTTTTGGAGACAAGACTTCCCTGTAGCTCCAGCTGACCTGAAACTTGCTATGTAGACTACGCTGGCCTCACTCTCACAGAGATCCACCTGACTGCCTTCTGAGTGTGGGCATTAAAGGTGTGCACCATCATGCCTGGCTCTCCTCTTTCTCTTCTCCTCTTTCTCTCCTCCCCCTTCCTCTCCCCCTCCCCCTCCCCCCGCTCCTCCTCCTTCAGTACTTGGGTATCAAACCCAGGGCCTTAAACAATCTAGGCAAATGTATTTACTGAGCTAGTCCCTGCCAACAGTAATATTTTACCAACACATGTGAAATCAATTACACCACCCATCTGCTTACAACCCTTTGCCAGCTTGATATAAAGATGCCCATTAAGGTCTGGGAAGATAGGTCAGTGGGTAAAAGCACAGGATCTGAGTTTGATCCCCAGATCTCAATGAAAAAAAAAAAAAAAAAAAAAAAGCCAGGCAGGTGGATTGCTTCTAATCCCAGCAGTGAGGAGGCAGAGATGGGCAGATCCCTGGAACTAGTCAGCAAGTTCCAAAGCAGTGAGAGACCCTGTCTCAAAAAAGAGTGGAGAGTGGAGGCACCAAGGGGAGTACATACACACACACACACACACACACACACACACACACACACACACG
>NW_008340872.1:4200684-4239872 GCF_000622305.1 Nannospalax galili | reverse complement strand
GGAGTACATACACACACACACACACACACACACACACACACACACACACACACGCGCGCGCACACACACACACACACACACACACACACAGAGTGAGAGAGATTGAGAGAGAGAGAGAGAGAGAGATTAGATTAAATGACTTCAGATAAAGATGCAAATGCTTCCTTACCCAGGCCTCCAGGGCTCTGAGCTACAGCCTACCAGACTCTCCAAGGCACCATGCCCTGCCCTCTCCTCTGCTCCAGTCACCCTAGACTTTCCACCCTTCTTTGAGCCATGCTTTCAGATTTTAACCTTCAGGTCTCTTTCTGAGATGTTCGCCCTCCCAAAAGCCCTACCTTTTGCTAGCTAGCTCTCACAAGGCCAGCTCTTCCCATCTTTCCCATCTAGCCTTAGAAAATTCCCCTAGCATCTATACCCACCCTGGTCCTCCACTTTCGCTCCTGTGGCTCTTGTCTTTCATAACTGTCTGTTCACTTGGTTTGAACAGTCCAATGTCTGCCTTCCCTGCTGCAGTGATAACTCGTATTGAACACCTAGTATGTGCTATTTCATGCACACATCTCCTAGATCACCTTATTGCATGCTGACAACATGCCTGGGGACTTTCCAGATACTGAAGTCACAGAGTCACTGGCATCTTGAAGACACTACAGCCTCTATAGGACACTGCACGGCTTCCTTCCTGTGCCAGCATCTCCAGGCCCTTGCACAAAGCCTGGCACGCACTGGTACCCAATCCATACCTGGATGGAGTAGAAAGTACAGGAGGGATCTGAGTCTCAAGCACACTTTACCCAGAGGTCCCTGTGGGTTGAGCAACCTTCCCTACTCTCTCAGTCTCAGTTTCCCCAACATAAGTACACGTTGAACTTAAAAGCCCCAGGATTATTGAAAAGATTGTACTTTTGTTTTATTGTAGGTTTTAAAAAATCCTTTGTGCCTTGCAGACTGGGTCCCGCTAGACAAACACCGATGTTTAGCATTTTCGCTTTCATCCTCAGTGAAGAAGGGGCTGGGGAATCCCAATTTGGCCGACCTATCCCCTGCAGGAGCCCTGTGTGTCCGTCATCTCTCTTTCCCAGATCTTTGTGGCCCACCTCTAAAACAATGTCACCGAGAGGGGCAGAACTTCGTGCTCTTTCTGCCAGCCTGGTCTTTGCTCTCCCGGAGCACCGCTGCAGAGCCAGGCGGGGCAGTGCTCGGGGCCCCGCCCTTGGGCCTCATTATCTACGCTTCCGCGTCTGGCGTGGAGTGAACTTGGCAGGCCCTCTCGCCGGTGGATCCGGAACACTTTGTGCCTAGCGTCCGCCCGCTCGCCCTCCTCCCTCACGCTGGCGCCTGGGGGCCGGGCCGCTCGGGCGGTCCACAGGTCTGAGGTCTCTGGTCCCCAAGTACCTGCACCCAGCGCGCAGCTCGGGGACTCCCACACCTCGCCCCCGGTGTCCCTGATCTCTTGGTCTAACGGGCGTCCAAACGTGTGGTCACCGCCGGTAATTAAGAGGTCCATATAGATGCCGTGGCCTATTTTAAAACAAAGCCCAATTATAAGCGCTCAGCGGCTGTTTATTCCAGCCCAGTCTCAGTTCCCCTAGGGCTGCTGACAACCAGCACCCAAAGGAAGCGCAATCGCGCCGAAAAGAAACAGATCTGGAACCTTCTGACCGGTTTGGAACCCCTCACGGCTCGATCTGGTCCGGGCTGCCAGAGTCTGGGCAGGTCACCGGGGCTCATTCTCCACATTTGGTGAAATGGGGACTTTTGCGCGCTTGGTGGTTGCGCTCGGAGCGCAGCGGGTGGCTGGGATGGTACTGCCTTGGTCCAGCGCCCCCGGGACCCCCATCTTCGCACGGTCCCAGCTCCACGCTGCACGCGTGGCGCGGGCTCTAAAGTGCGTCACGGGCGGGCACCGGCGAACTGCTCCGGGGTGAGGCTGGCGCAGGGCCAGCGCAGGCTGGGCCAGCCGTGCCGGGCCACCTCCCGCCTTGGGACCCGGGCGTAGAAGGCGCTCAAGTCTCGCAGAGCCGGGAATCGCTGCTGGGGACACCCTCTGAACCCGCGACCAGCCTGCGCAGTCTCCCGGGGCGCGGGGCTGCACCCCCTCGCTTCCTCCCACCGCACCAAAGCAGCAGAGATTTCCTCCGGGGGAAACTACGCGGCTCCTTCCCGGGACTCCTCGCCCCGCCCCGGGTCTCCGCCCCCTCCCCTAGGCTGGGGATCCCGGGCTGGGCGGAGATCGTTTAAGAAGCTTCAGCAGCCTGGACCAGGAGGCGGCGGGGGCCGCGGAACCGCTGGCCACCCACTCGCGCCGCCATGTGACGCGGTCCTCCGGGTCTGCGAGCCCCCGCGCGCCCGCGCCCGGCACCATGCTCCTGCCCGGACACGCGCGCCAGCCGCCCGCGCCGCAACCAGCGCAGCATCCTGGCCTCCGCAGGCAGGTAGAGCCTCCCGGGCAGCTCCTGCGCCTCTTCTACTACACGGTCCTGGTGTGCTCCAAAGAGACCGCAGCGCTCGCGGATTTCTCCGGTAAGAGCTCCGTTCCTCGCGGTGCGCCGGTATTCCCACACTGTTGCTCACGTGTGCTGTATCGTGGGAGGACGACTTGGTTGGATTAAAGCTGAGGCGTACTCCCAACCAGTTTTCCTGCCTGGTGGGAGCCTTTGGCATTTAGATGGTTGAGAGTGGGGTGGCAGCAGGGTAGCCATTCCTCCCCAAAGAAGAACACGTGATATGTTTAGTTTCTCACCGTGCTGTTGATCCTGTCAATTTCCTGGGCATCAGTGACCCAGCCCTGACCCTCCAGTGTTCACCAAAGACTCCCAAACTCAGCCCAGCGCTGGAAGATAACAGGGATTGTGGTCCAGGAGTTGCTTTTGGCTTTGCCACCCACTTGGTAAGGGTGTGTCTCAGCCCGGCTCCAGGGTACCCGCGTAAGGAGACTAGCTCGGGGCACGCTGGCTCTAAAGTGCACGTTGGCAGCTAGGGAGAGAGCCTTCAGGGAATGCAGGCGGTGGAGATGCCAGGAGAGACTCAGAGAAGCTGACGGAGCAGAGAGGGTGCTCAGGGGGTGATTGTACAGCCCAAAGGGGCCAGCATCCCCCTCCCCAACACTTTGGAGGATCTCTTCAAGCGCTTGCAAAGGATCTCAGGTGTGAGGCGTCAGGTGTGGCACGGGCAGCATGAAGTGTCAAAGACTGGTGATGGTTTTAGGACCACAGGTTCAATGTAATAAATGTATTTGCAACTGGAACAGCCCTGAGTTCATCTGGCAAGGTTGGAGGACTGCATCTTTCCCCAGCCTGCCCAGGAAGCTGTTCTGAGTCCCACACTCCCCTTCTCCAGAAATCTGCCCAGGCCGTGCTATACAGACTCTGACAGGCCCCTTCATGCAGTTCCCCCTGACCCAATATAATTGTGGTAAACAGAATCACTCTTCAATCTTGTTTATGAAATAGACTGCATGGCAGGGGAGCTGGCAGTGTAGACGTTGAGTTCTGGTTTGCTTACACAGAGTGTCATTGTTAGCTGAGAGCCCTTAGGTCAGGGGTTCTTTGCTTTGAATATTTAATATCAAGGCAGTGTTTTTCTGCCTGGCCAAGAAAGCCAAGATATGCCTATTTGGCAAGCAAACCAATGCCCTTAAAATTAAACCTCAGAGGATCAAAACTCTGGTAAAATGTGCTGGGGAAATTTATCGGGATTTTTTTAAAAAGCACTATTGACTTTTTTTCTTTTTGTTTTCTGTAATAGAACTTCCTTGGCTTCTAGAAAAGTTGTGTATTTGCTGATTTAAGTTCTGAGTTCAGCCACTGTCTTGCTCTGATTATTGTAAAGAATTGAAAGCTGACAAGCCTTTTTCTGATGACATCATTGCAACAGAACAAATATTGCTTTAGGCAAATTGCATTGTAACCATTGGGCTGTGTTTTTGTACAGATTATAGACTCTTAAGGGTTTGTTTCTTTAGAGAAGCAGTTCCAGTACTTGTGACAGTCTGTATGTAGGTTGCCACCCAAGTCTGGAAAATTATTTGGGTGTAGCAATTTGACACACAGTAGATCTGAGCTGTCAAATGGAGATGACATTGGGATGCTTGGATACAGATTCTCCTATGGTTCAAGACTGATAAAAGGCTTTTCCTTCTGTTTCCCATGCAACCCCAAATTCCAGGATTTCTAACTCCCAGAGTCAGCAGTAGGTGGTGGTATTGCCAGGTCTTTCTCTCACAGGTGTTGCTCTCTAGGGACCAGAAAGAAACCTGTGGTCTTGTCCTCCCAAACCATAGGCACATTCACATTTAAACCTAAGTTCTATGTAGTGTGGGATTGGGAAAATGTCCAAAAATCTCAGGAAGAAAGGTGAGGTTTTCCCATCTTCTCATTTAGCTTCAGACTGAGTCAGCCTGCAGGAACAATCCCCCATCCCCTAGTCATGTGATCTATAGATAGTGTAGAGGGAAATTCTTAAACTCAAAAATGGACACTTTGAGTGTCCAGTAGATCCCGATCTTGTGATTGATTTCCTGTGGCCTCAAAGGGTACTGCCTGCTTTCAGGGTCAGGCAAGCCTGTTCCCGTTTTATGAGTTTGGGGGAGTTTGTAGAAGTGGAATAGAAGTCTACACTGAGATAGTGTCCCCACCCCCTAGCCTTGCCACAATAGCCAAGGGCTAGGGAACATGTTTGACATTTCAGACACTTGATTTCTAAATAAGGGAAACAGCAGAAAGGGGTGGAAGATGGAGGGAGTTCTGGACCCTTTTGCCCTATGAAGAAGAGAGGATGATGTATCCACATGAAGAAAGCTCCAGAATGCAGTGGGCCCTAATCATAGTCTGTATAGTACAGAGTCTTCCAGATCAGCACTGTGGTTTGTGAAAGTTACTTCATGCCTGCTCTCTTTAGCCAACTTCCCAGGCTACTGCCTGAGGCTGTCAGCTGGTGTCCGTTTTCCCGGGTCATTGATTTTTTTTTTTTTTGCCCTGGGGATTCTAGCATCAGATCTCTTAATAACCCAGAAGCCGTGTGGTGGCTCCTCCTCCCTCTCCATCCTCATGACTTGGGCTAATAATCACTTCTAAGCCTGCTAGGGCCCAGGCTCCCTGACACCCCCTTCTTTTTCTTCCCTGAAGATGTTTGAGTTGCCAGGCTATAGAGGGCACTGCAAGGCTATCACCTCTGTATTAAAAGCATATCATAGGGCAGGCAAGATGGCTTTAGTGGGTAAAGACACTTGCCACCAAGCCTGGTGACCTGAGTTTGATCATCCCTGGGACCCACGTGGTCAAAGGAGACTTGTCCTCTGATCTGTACATGTGCACTGTGGCATGTATATGAGTGCATGTACACATAAATAAATAAATAAATTCATGTAAGACAAATTTTTAATTTTGGTGTTTTTTTGAGACAGCTGTAGCCTCAGTTGGCCTGGAGCTCTCTATGTAGTCCAAGTTGGCCTTGATCTCACAGATAGCTGCCGACCTCTGTCTCCCAAGCACTGGGATTAAAGGTGTACACCACTCTCCCTGGCTTAATACAAAAATTTTTAAAGCATATCCTAAAGAAAACAAGAGTGGCACTTGAAAAGTTAGTGCCTCTTAACCTTAAGCCCATACCCAGATACTCCTGGCTTTCATCCAGTTTCTTCTCAGGAGAGAGTTCTGTTCATTTTTCTGTATTCTCAGATAGAGATGTCCGAAGTGATCACTGATTTCTTTTCTTAAAGAAAATAAGCAGAAGTATAATGCCATTCCCATCATCCTCGTTTGGAGAATAAGACAGGAGGCTGGGGTCTGGGGGAAAGAGCTGAGAGAAGGGTGAGGTGTCTTTTGAAGTCTCAGGTATAAAAAGCAAGGCATTTGCCTGCTTTAGAATGCAGCTTCCCTGTGGCCCTTAGAGCTAGTTTACTGTGACTGTACTTGTTGAGTTTGAAAAAATGATTTTTTCGGTCTTTTTGAGATTGGGTCTCCCTGTAGCCCCACCTGGTCTGGAACTTGCCATGTAGACCAGGCTGGCCTTGAACTCTCACAGAAATCTGCCTGACTTTGCCTCCCGAGTGCTGGGATTAAAGGCGTGCGCCACCATGCCCAGCGAGCTCAAAAATTTTTATTTTGGGGTCTGGAGAGATGGCTCAGAGCACTGGCTGCTCTTGTAGTGGACCTAGGTTGGATTCCCAGCACCTACATGGCGGCTGACAACTGTCTATAACTCCAGTTCCAGGGGATCTGATGCTCTCTTCTGACCTCCAAGGGCATTACATGACATGGGTGCACCTACTTACATGCAGACAATACACTCATACACATAAAATAAAAATAATAAATAAAATATTTTTACTATTTTATTTTGTTTATTACTGTTTGTATGCATGTCTGCGCATGATCTGTGCGAGTGCAAGCACACAGAGCACTTGTGGACGTCAGAGGACTGTGGGTTCTGGAGATCAAATTCATCTGGCTTGCCCAGCTCGTTTAGCCCCTGAGCCATCTCGAGGGCCCACTTGTTGATTCTTTTTGTATGGCTTTGCTCTGTTGTTTCTCTGATGAGGACAAACTGGATCTTCTTTCCCTTCCTCCCCTCCTCATTTCTTCCCTTTCTCTCTCATTTCCTATCTTTTTTCCCCCTCAAGGAAGTTCAAAGTCTTGAACTAGAGGGATGGGAGGGAGAGAAAGAAAGTAGGATCCTTGAGTTCCCAGAGAGCTACTGAGTTCGAGCAAAGTGGTGTTGACCATGTGCTTACACATTTGGATCATCTGGGTTTGGGGGTGAAGCAAGGAATGAGAGGAAGCAAGAGGGATTGGGGATGGAGAGGAGGGTAATAGTGACTGCCTGTACCATCTTCCTTGTCCTCAGATAACCCCAGACTTCAAAGAAAGGTCTTTGTGTGACAGTGGTGCCCCAGACTAGCGCTATGCTTTTCCCTATGGATGGTACTTGCTATTAGATTGGGTTAGTCTGCTTGGGCGACCATAACAAACTACTGCAGAAGGGGTGGCATCATCCACACAAACAGTTCCTCACAATTTGGAAGACTGGAGGCCAGTAACATGACTCAGAAGATAAAGGCACTTGCCATCAAGCCTGATGGTCTGAGCTCAATCCCTGGGTCCCACATGGTGGAAGGAGAGAACTGATTTTCAGAAGCTGTCCTTTGATCTCCACACACTTGTAGGCGGGCACACAGCCCTCCTCCCAGCAAAATAAATACATGTGAATACATGTGAAAAAATTAGCCTGTAATCCCACCCCTCGGGAGGTAGAGGCAGGCGGATCTCTGTGAGTTCGAGGCCAGCTAGGGCTACAAAGAGACCCTCTCTCAAAAAGACAAAAATAAATAAATTAATTAAGTTAAATTAAATTAAATGAGCCGGGCATGGTGTGCATGCCTTTGATCCCAGCACTCTGGAGGCAGAGGCAGGTGGATTTCTGTGAGATCAAGGCCAGCCTAGTCTACACAGCAAGTTTTAGGCCAGATTGGGCTACAGGGAGACCCCGTTTCAAAAACTTAAAAATAAAATTAAATAAATATTTCTTTTTTAAAAAGCAGTTTGCGAGGCTGGACCTCCAAGATCAACCTGTTGGCTTCATTCCTTGGCTTGTAGAAAGCCAGCTTCTCATTCATGTGTTCACTCCTCTATGTATATCTCTGTTCTAACCTCATCTTCTAAAGACACTATTCAGGTTGGATCAGGGCCCACACTGATGACCTTATCTTAACTTAATCACCCATTTAAAGATGATCCTCCAAGAAAAGAAAAAAAATTAAATTAAAAAAGACTGTACCTCCAAATATAGTCATATTCTAAAATGAACCTGGGTGACACACAATTCAGCCTGCACAATAGATCTGACTGGCAGCTCCATATTTCAGTGGTCAGAATTTCAGGATGAAGGACTATGATGATACAGTGGATCTTGGAGGCCAAGTCCTGATTTGGGAAGGGATGGGGGACACATCCCTTGAAAATAGCTGTCCATTTTCAAGAGGTTAAACTTTCCTATTCTGCTCCCAGAAAGTATATAACCCTGGACGCACATAGAATGACCTGAGGAGACTAAACGTATTGGTGGGCAGCTGTGCTCCAGGGCTTCTGATGGAATTGACCTGCAGAGAGCCAGGCATTGGGGTTCTTTTAAAATTCCCCAGGATATTCCAAGATCTATTCAGAGTTGAGAAGCATCGTGTAAGTGGTCATAATACACAACTGCCTCCTGTCCATGTGTCAGTCCACCCACAGTATGGTTGGTTGGAGTACCTTTCCCCATTAGCCCAAGGTTCACGACGAGGAAGGACAAGGCTGTTTTCCCAGCTCCTCACCGCCTCCCAACACATAGGTGCACACACGTGTATGCACACACCCCTGTCTGCATTTTATCATGTCACAGTCACATAGTCCTTTGACCCAGGAGTTATCTTTGCTTTAAAAGTTTTCATGGAATGAAAAGGCAGCTTGTAACAGAAGAAAAACAGACTGTGTCTGAAGTTACCCAGCTCCCACGGAAGAAGAAACATCAAGTGTCTGAAACCGCTCGTCTGTTTCCATGGAAAGCAACTACATCTGAGAAATGTCCTGCAGTCTCTTTCTGTAGTGAAGAGGCGATGTCTCAGCTCACAAGTGGGTCCTGTTATTGATGGCTTTGGTCTCCCAGGTGCTTTATTGGAAAGGCCAGCCTAGCAGCAGTCTCAGGGAAGAAACAGAAAGAAAGGAGTAAAAATTAATTGAGCTCAGTGTTATTTGATTTCAACCACATAGCAACTCTGTGGTAAGAATTAGTCTCATTTATATACAAGAACTTGGCTTCAGAGATGGTAACTAACTTGCCCAAAACTACCCAGCTAAAAGAGCAGAAACAGCTCCTGACACTGAGCTGGGGCTTGAGCTTTGATGGTGTTGAGGGAACAAAACCAACAAAAATGCTTTTACAATTTTCCTAGCCTCTCTAGATGGTTCCTGAAGCAACCACTGTCTCAGGTGCCCACTGAGGAGACAGGTCTCCCATGCATTCTGAAGTGGGTTTGGTCATGGGTGATGCACTGGGATTTAGGAGAATGCTCTGGTCATTCTTCAGGATCTCCTGGAGAATGGTTCCAGGATCTCCACGGACATCAAAATCCTCAGATATCTTTTCTCATATAAAGGATGTATTGTCTGCATATCACCTACACATTGCCTTTTGTGCACTTTCGGTCATCTCTAGATTACTTATAATATCCCAAAGATCATGCTATGTAAATAGTTGTTATAATGTATCATTTAACCCAAGTGTGTTAAATTGGCAACTAAGCTATCCAGCATATCAATAGAGCAGTGGGAACTAGACATGCCTGGACACTGATTTGTTTGACATGCTGAATGAGATAATACCATTATTCTTGGTAACTACTTTTCCATTTGTAATACATTTTCTAATAAAAGTTTTAAAAATAGAGAATAATAACAGGAAAAAGAATCTGTACCCATTTAGTACAGACACAATGTACGTGCGTGAGGGGTGTTGAGACAAGGTTTGATGTAGACCAGGCTGGCTTCAAACTCACCATGTAGCTATCTGAAGATGACTCTGAACTCCGGATGCATCTATCTCTACTTCTTAGATGCTAGGATTGTAGGTATGCTCCACCATGACTCACTCAATCCAGACACAATTTTTAAAAATTATTTATTGTTTTTATTTTATGTGTACGAGTGTATTGTCTGCATGTGTATAAGTGCACCTGTTATCATGTAATGCCCGTGGAGGTCAGAAAAGGGCTTTGGATTCCCCTGGAACTGGAGTGACAGACAGTTGTTTGCTGCTATCTAGGTGCTGGGAACTGAACTCAGGTCCTCTGCAAAAGCAGCCAGTGCTCTTAACTGCTTAACCATCTCTCCAACCCTCAGACACAACTTTTTAAATTAAAAAAAAATTTTTTTTTGGTCTTTTTAAGACAGGGTCTCCCTGAGCCCCAGCTGGCCTGGAACTCACTTTGTAGACCAGGCTGGCCTTGAACTCACAGAGATCTGCCTGCCTCTGCCTCCCGAGTGCTGGGATTAAAGGCGTGCGCCACCACACCCAGCTAGACACAACATTTTTAAAAATATTTTTGATCTGCAGTATATTGGATGCTTGGATATGGAACCTGTGGATTTGGAGGGCTTGTGGTATTTGCTTTTCCTTCTTGAAAAACGTTTTATTTGTGATTAACATATACATTGACAATGGAACAGTGTGCAGTTTGTAAACAAGTATATATGTATATTAGAGATCTGTTCTCAAAAGATTTTTTTTTGCTGATGAGTCATGATTATGAAAACATAGAGGTTGTTGGTCTTCCCAGCCATCCTGTCATCTTGGTATGTCAGCTTTCTCGAAAAGGCAGCAGTTTGAGAGTAACGCGAGAAGAGAACATCTGCCCCTGCCTTAATATCCACGCCTCCCGCCTGCCTTGCCTGCTTCTCCCCAGATGAGACAGGATTTGAAGCTAGTTCCTACCTTGTTTCAAAAGTCCACACTCTTATCAGTTGAACTAAGAAATATCTCAAGAAAGTAGGGCAAGGGGCTCTGTGAACTTTTATGGTCTTCAGTCACTGTCTTCATGAGGCTGGTGTGAGTGTGTCTTTCTGGGAGGAAGTAGCTTTTCTTTTTTAAAATATATATATTGTTATTTTTATTTTTTATATGTGTGAGTGTATTGCCTGCGTATATACAAGTATAGTCGGGTCATGCAATGCCCTCGGAGGTCAGAAGAAAGTGTCTCATTCCCCTGGAACTGGAGTTAAAAACAGTTGTTAACTGCCATGTGGGTGCTAGAAATTGAACCCAGGTCCTCTGCAAGAGCAGCTAGTGCTCTTAACCACTGAGCAATCTCTGCAGCCCAGAAATAGCTTTTCTTAAGGACATAGATCATGGAGTCACTAAGATTGTAGCACTGTAAGGAGAAGCTCAGATGGGAAAGGCGCTGACCCAGTGACAGATCTGTAATGAGTTTTGCCTTCCCTTAGAAGGGGAGCCCTTTGCTGGTCCCTCCGTGTGGCTGTCTCCAGTTCAAACTCTTGTCCAGCACAGGCAGTGCCCTCCTCACTTGGCTTCCCTCAGCACAAGTGAGCAACACTGTCGAGTTAAAAACACCTTTGGTTTATCTGATGAGAAGCAAATCAGCCCTTGCAAAGAAATGAATCACTGTATTTCAGATGTTGTTCTAAGAGTTTCAGCCCATTTCACATTTCACCCTCATAACTTTTGTTTAAAAATGAAGAGCTTAAGCAACTTTTAAGGATGGCAATCTAGTAAGTTTTCTTATATTAATGGAAGAAAATAACATACCTTCAAGTCGTTTGAAGAAATGCCACTTCTATAATATTTACAGCTTAAATGACCAGAGCCTAATCTTTCCCAGTAGATGTAATCTTTACATCTACTTCTTATTTCATGCTCCACTCAAAGTAACATCATCTACCTCCAAATAATTATTGATCATGAACTATGATTTTTCTGAGATTGTTTTCCCGAACACCTAGAATCGTTGAATCATACAGAGCAAGTAGCCTTTAAATACATAAGAAAAGGGGGCTGGAGAGATGGTTCGGCAGTTAAGAACACTGGTTGTTCTTGCAGAGGACCTAGGTTCGAATCCCAGCACCCACATGGCAGCTAACAACTGTCCGTGACTCCAGTTCCAAGGGATCCGACAGCTTCTTCTGTCCTCCGCGGGCATTGCATGAAACAGGTGCACTTACCTACATGCAGGCAATGAATGTATACACATAAAATAAAAAATAATAATAAAATAAAATATTTAAATAAATAAGAAAAGATAAGAACCATCCAGAGAACAAAAATGAAAAGAGAGTCATGAAATTAGCTAGCACCAACCCATAGTGCACTGGGGCTGTGCAATGGTCTTGGCTACGAGGAATAACAGGTGCATAAAGGGATGACACAAGATCCTAGACCAGCGAATTGATCCAGTGGATGAGTTGAAATAAAGATCTCTATAGAAAGCCATGATGTCATAACCTTCCTGAAAGGATGGATGAAAACCAAATCAGCTTTTGGAAAGAAAGATGAAAAAGAAAATTGTCTCAGCTGAGGCTCAGGATTGGAGGGGAAAAGAAAAACACCCAATAATCCTAAACAATTGTAACAAGAGGCTTGCCTCCTTAAAAGTCTGGAGTTTTAATTCATATTACCTTTACTGGGAAACTCAAACTGAGAAGACATTGAAGCTATCCCAAATGCCCAGCAAAAATAATACACAGATGCTTTCTGCACAGAAACACCAGCAACACAGGCTCCTCAAGATCCCTATAGGTGAAATTCTTCTGATCACGAACATAAAGTTGC
Source organism: Nannospalax galili (assembly GCF_000622305.1). Lineage (NCBI taxonomy): Eukaryota > Metazoa > Chordata > Mammalia > Rodentia > Spalacidae > Nannospalax > Nannospalax galili. The sequence goes on along the minus strand of NW_008340872.1, from coordinate 4,227,551 downwards.
AGACAACATTATACAAGCAACAGCAGCAGCAACCACAGAGATCTTCAGAATGGAAAGAGGGAATTCCCCCAAATGAGAATGGAGCAACAGAGCAAAAGGACACCAAGAAAAAGAATGCACAGTTAAGGCAAAGCCAAACGTAGCTACTAACATGAAAAGACATATTGAAATAAAAATCTTGGTAGATAGGTTGAGGAGTGGATTAGACACTGCTGAAGAGAGAAACAGTGAGCTGGAAAATATACAAGAGACACTGTTCAGGATGAAACAGAAAAAATAAAGAATTGGAAAAAAGTTAAGAAAATTTATAGACCTATAGCATGTGAGAGAAAGTTCATCATACGCTGATCAACACTTCAGAAAGACAGAATAGAGAAAATGGGGGAAAGGTAACACTCAAAGTCATAGAATCTTAGAATTAATTTTCAAGAATTGGTGATTCAATTTCAAACATCCCAAGTAAAGAATTTGTAGCTATAGCATATCAAAACTGTAAAATACTAAATACAAGGTAACTGTCTTAAAAGCAGTTTAAGACAGCTTAGTGGTTAAGAGCACTGGCTGCTTTTGCAGAGGACCTTGGTTTGATTCCTAGCACCCACATGGTGGCTAACAACCATCTATAGCTCCAGTTCCAGGGGAATCCAGTTCCCTCTTCCAACCTCAATAGGCACTGCACAACATGGTGCACTTATATACATGCAGGCAATACATTCAAACACTTAAAATAAAAAAAAATAATAAAGCAAACAGAGGAAGCAATGTTATAGATACTGTCTTTCCAGCAACAACACTGGGAGACACAAGATATTGGAGTAGTAGTTTTTGGGTTCTGAGGAAACAAAAATAAAATAAAATAAGACCTGTCGGCCTAGAACTATATCCACAGCTATGTAATTTCCAATGAGTGTGAAATAAAGACACATTTACCAGCAATAAATCTTTGCTGAAAGAGCTACGAAAGGTTGTACTCATGAAGGACATTAAGTCTAGAAGGAATGCAGGAGGAACAGTCATGGTACAGCTTCCAATGCACTTTCCCCATGTTCTTTGCTTTGTTTTCATACTTTAGAGTGAATCTCTCTTTCTCTTAAGTGTGATGTGCTCTTAGAGATCTTTTTTCACCATGTTCTGGCTGTTGAGCCCAGGACTTCATGCATGTTAGGCAGGTACTCTGCCACTGAGCTGCAGCTCCAGTCCAGATAGGTATCTTTTGGTATCTAAATTCATGAGACCCTTTTTGACCAACCTGAGCTCCTCTGCTGACTTATGACTTCCAGCCTGAGGTACTCACGTCTCCTCCCTAAATGGACTTCAGTTCCAGGGTGACTATTCAGTGATAGCTCTGTGAGGAAAATCAGGAGAGCCTTCTAAAGGTACCAGATGCCAGGTATAATTCAGCACTACTCCAAAAAGTCACTCCTGCCATTGCTTTTCATGGGCTTATGTATATAAAAATCATATCAAAGTAGTTTGAAAGATAAATAATAGACTAGGCAAATCATAGCCTCAATAATAACCAAACCACAGAGCTTAGAACTGAATGTTTAGCAGTGTGCTCACAGACCTGCCAGACAACTCTGCCTAAATGCAGATTTTTATATTTTCATATGTATGTTTTTGGCTCACACCCTCTCCAATTCCTGTGTCCCTAGTGCACTGAAGCCTCTGACATTGAACTTTCTCTATACTAACAAGTTAGAAGTTGAATTGATGCTTGGGGCTAGTAGTTTCAACCCAAGAGCCAAGTTTTCCAAACACAGAGAAACACTAAACCAGGCAACCAGGCAACATTAAAATTCACAACTGGGGCCACTGAATCTGAAGCGTGTGTTTGTGAACAGTCTGATTTCACGTCTGCCTCAGACATCCCGTGAATACAAATGGCTTCATTTGGGGTTGGAGGCGCAGAGAGGAGGAAATCTAAGAATGATCTCCAAAACAAATCTTTAATTCGGATGAGTATAATAGAGTGTAATCCCATTTCAAGTCTGTCAGCATTCCTTTGATGATTACAAATGGGTCCCTTTTCCCCAGCAATGGGGGGGAATAATTTGGATAAAATAACCCTTTTTGTCTGCAAGGGCCTGTGCCATGCTTACCCCTGACAGCTTTCAGAGTTGTGTTTCAGAGTCTGAGGAGTGCTCACTGCACCACAGAGTCATCTCCTTTCTTTCTCTTGACTTAGAAGACTTCATTCTTTTCATGTTTCGTGGCTTCTGAAATTCTCAGGCTTTGAAATCATAAATCATTGTACTGTCCCAAGGAACAACAGACCCGGTCACTGAGCGCCAAATTCCTCTCCTTTAAATTGAATTGAATTTTTGAGAATTGTACACAGTATATTTTGATCGTATTTAGACCCCATCTGCTATCTGCACCTCCTTATCACTCCCCACCCATTGTCCTGTCCATGTACATGTATGTATTCTCTCTCTCTCTCTCTCTCTCTCTCTCTCTCTCTCTCTCTCTGCCCATTGGACAGGAGACAGGTGGAAATGAGAACGTATGATCTTATCTGCAGAGCCAATTTGTACAGCCATTGACGGGATCTACTTTAAGGAATGCACACAATGTTACAGCCCTTTTCCATTCAAGAAAAATGGAAATTCAGGCTTCTGTGCCTCCTTTGGTCTCTTTGGCTGTGAACTACAAGGGACAGTCATTTATAACACTGCTCTCAGTTTCCTGAGACTTAAACAATTGAACACTCCTTACAAACCATATGATGCCAAGTGTTTTGTGGACAGGTCGGATTGGACACAGAGGCTCCCTCTGCAGCCTTGGAAGAAAAGAGATGCTGCAGGCCCTCTGTGCAGAACTACACACCTCGAGAGCACATCAGATCTTGTTGTCTTTCTATTGTTTTCTCCTCTTATAATCCCAGGGTCAAGTGAAGACGGTCTTCTGTTCTGATTTTCCCTTTAAAATTGGGAACCCCAAGTTTACTTTCAAATAGTTTTATGGCTCCATAAGGCATAAGCCAATATTGTGAGGCTAAAGGTTTCCCTCATCTGGGGTGTCTGTGTCTTTTTCTGGTTTCTCATGGAAGGTCATTTGAGATTGTCAGCATTCATCAAATTCTATGGGATCACATGGTCAATGGCTACTTACCTAGGGAGTGTGTAGCAAAAAAACACTGAGATTGATTTTTGTCTCCAAGTAACATTTGGCAACATCTAGAGGCATTTTTATTTCATACAACTTTGAGGGGTGAAGTGGAATTGAGTGGGGGCACCTGGGGATGCTGCTAAGCATCTTCCAGTGCACAAGGCAGCTCTAGTGGCAAACAATCACCCAATCCCAAGGTGAGGTAGAGAAGCTTAGATTAGCCCTGCAGATTGCTCTCATTTCCTACCCTGCTGGAACCTGAAGAAATCAAAACACTTAAAAAATATTTTACATTTATGTGTGTGTGTGTGTGTGTGTGTGTGTGTGTGTGTGTACATGTGCCACAGCACGCATGTGGAGATCAGAGGACAACTTCAGGAGTTGGTTCCTTCTACCATGTGGTCCCAGGAATCTAAATCAGATCATCGAGCTTGGTGGCAGCTGCCTTTACTCGCTGAGCCATCTCACCGGCCCCAAAACACTTTTAAAAGGCAGTTGAGCCAAGAGTTCCAAGAAACTGCTGTGGCTCATGTTCTGAAACCCACTTGCCTTCTCAGACCAGGGGATCTTCAGTCCCCCCAAGGCAGGAAATGAAAATCCATCCACTGAGGCATCTGGAGAGAGGGAGACACTCTCTATCTAGGGAGATTTTAGTCTTTTGTCTCTTTTCTTTTCGTCTCCTTCTTTCCTCTGAGGAACTGGCTTGTGTCTTTGGGCCTTTCGCTCTCCTCATTTCAAACTAGACCATGTGCTGTCATTAAGAGCAAACCAAAATGCTACTGTGGAGAGATGTCCAGGCTTGAAGTTGTCTGCTTGCTTGCAGCATGAGCAAGGATGAGTTTGCAACGTGTCTCAATTATCTTGACATCTCAGTGAAACAATGGTATGCAGGATGCAGTTTGGTTTGAATCTTAACAAGGAAGAGTGAGAGGAAGCCATTGAGACCATATGCTTTCCCCATTGTCTCCCTCTGGTCTCCTTCCCCCTTCTCCCTGTACTCACTCCTCCTACCTCTCTGTCCACTCCCCTGCCTACTTCTGCCTACACATGTGCAGACAGCCCCGGCACTCACACTTAAACTTTGCCTCACTTCTGGCAACATGCCTTCTACCCAGCTTCTAGGACACATGTGGAGCTCATGTGACCTGAGGCTGAGCACCAATGTAGGACTTACCTTGAGCAGAAGGAGAACCCATCAGTCCCGTGCAATAAGAAATACCATCTCCCACCCAGAGGCTGCAAGCCATTGGGACAGCTCCCACTTTCAAACCGTGCCCCCTCCATTGCCTCTTTACAGACAAGTCACAACGCTACTCAAAATATTTCTTTCCTTCTGCCAAAACATAGAAAATCGGCTATTGTTTCCGAGAGAGAGAGAGAGAGAGAGAGAGAGAGAGAGAGAGAGAGTAGAGCATCAGTGGAAATGGGTGTGCAGTATTTGTATAGCTTCGTGACTCAGTCCATCTGAATGTCCAAACATTTTAAGAGCTTTGTCAAAAAAAAGTCTATTGTATACTCTTGGCACTGAAGAAAACAGCAAGTCTGTCAGAACTCTTTCAGATTTGACTTTCAAGTGGGCGAAGGAAGAACGCTGTCCAGTAGGGACGGCTTCGCTCATTTGTTCTTTCTTGCTCATTTAGGGACTCTGGAGCTTGCGTTTTCAGAACCAGCTCATGTTGATACTGAAACATCTTTCCTTGTGATTATAAAATATTAATAATATATTAATATTAATAAAAGCATCATGTTCTTAAGCAAAGATTAGAATGCCTTTTAGATGAATGTAACTTTCTCTGATAAAAATAAAAACACGGCTGGGCGTGGTGACACACGCCTTTAATCCCAGCACTCGGGGTGGGGGTGAGCAGAGGCAGGCGGATCTCTGTGAGTTCAAGGCCAGCCTGGTCGCCATAGTGAATCCAGGACAGCTGGGGCTACAGAGAGACCCTGTCTCAAAAAGACCAATCAATCAATCAATCAATAAATAAATAAATAAATAAATTGATTATGTTTACAATATATTTTTTATATAATATATAGTAGACATTTCTTAATATCCACAGGAGAATTTCAGAACTCTCCTCAAACATCAAACCCTGTGGATTCTTAAGTCCCTTCAGTAATATGAGGTAGTACTTACATGTAACCTACATATACCCTCCCATGTGCTTTAACTCATTTCTAGGTAACTTATTGTCTCAGTTTGCCTTCAACTGCTGTGACAAAACACTCTGACCAATACCAAATTGGGAAGAAAAGGGTTTATTCAGCTTACATCTCCCAGGTCACAGTTCATCAGGCAGCCCAAGGTAGGAACTCAGGGCAGGAACCTGGAGGCAGGAGCTGGAGCACAGGCCATAGAGGAACGCTGTTTACTGGCTTGCTCCCCTGGCCCCTGCTCAGCCTGCTTTCTTATACAATACAGAACAACCTGTCCGGGGTGGCACCACCCACAGTGGGCTGCCCCCCCATCACTCAGCAATCAAGAAAATGCCCCATAGACATGACCACAGGTCAGTCCAATGGAGGAAATTCTTCAGTTGATGCTTCCTCTACCCAGGTATGTCAAGTTGACAACTAAAGCTGTCCAGCACACTTGTAATATGTAGTAAACAAAATGCCATGAAATAGCTGCTGTATTGTATTATCTGGGAACTAAGAAATACATATTCAGTACAGACACAGTTTTTTTCTGAGTGTTTTCGGTGTGCGGAAGGTTGAACCCATGGATGTGGAATCCGCAATGACTGAAAACTGCCTGCATATATTTTCAGAGCTTCTTCTTATACAACCCTACTATTTTTTTTCTAAATATCATTTAAAAATGCAGGCCTAGAGATGTTATTGAGTTTTCCCAATGCCTAGTGCACTCAGAGCTTACCTCTGGTACAGATGTTATAAAAATAAGCAGGAAAAACTTGTTTCTGAAAATACTCTCTTAGCTTTCCTGCACATTGAAAAGCGTACAGTGATTCTTTTCAACATGGATACATTTTATGAGTACACATTTGGTCTCCCTCAGCTGTGTCTCCTCTTTTTATTTTAAAAAACATTTTATTATTTTTATTTTATGTGTATGAGTGTATTGCCTGCTGGAAGTCAAATTTACTGCTGGGAGGTACACTCGTGGCTCCCTCCTCCCACTGTCCTTATGACAAACTGAGAAAATATTCCTCCAAACCACAGTTTAGGGAATAAAAATATTTATTGGGCTTACTAACAGAGCATATGGAGAGTGGTGAGGGGCTACTTACAAGGAATGAGCACCCTTGGGCTGTTTTTTTTCCTCTACATTTCAGCCTGGCGGCAGCTTCCTAAACTTATAGCCACAGGTCCAAGGTGGCAAAGCCCCCTCCTCCTCCCTGGCTTCCCCTGTATCTATCCTTAGTCCCGCCCCCTCATGCAGTTAAGGCTGACTGATTGGGTGGGAGGGGTGACTGCCTCCCTCTGCCCCTTCCTTCCTACAGAGAGTCTTGTAGTTCAATTAGTTTGAAGCAAACAGGTGAGAAGTTAGAGAAGAAGGTATCTATCCATTTGTTTGACAGTCTGGCTTGCTATTCAGAGGCCAAGCTTATCCAACACCTGCATATATGTAAGTGTACCCATGTGTGCAATTCCTGTAGCAGTCAGAAAATGTTATCAAATACCCTGGAACTGGAGTTATAAATGGTTGTTGGCCACCATGTGGGTGCTAGAAACTGAACCCAGGTCCTCTGCAAGAGCAGCCAGTGCTCTTAACCTCTGAGTCATTGCTCCAGTCCCTCTTCTCTTATTATTAAAGATCATGTGCTCTATCTTTAAAAAGAAAGAAATGGCACATCACATTCAACTTCTGGGTCCCTCTGGACCATAACTACCTGGTAAATTTCTGACTAGAGTCTTGTCAGGCTGTTGTCAAATCTCTGTGCAACTTTCTACTCAAACCACTCATTTGACCTCTTTGTCCAACATCACACATCCCTAGTGAAACAGCTTATACTTCCTTCTTTCTGGTTTCCAGAAAGTTTCCCTGAATCCCTGAAGGAGGTTTTTATTTTGTTTCCACAATGGGAAATTGAATATGGAGAATCTATATACAAATGGATTGCACTGGAGTGATTCTCAGATAAAATAAGACCATGAACAAGATGAGTTTCTGCAAATAGACACAGACAAACCCTCCCAGCTCAGGTCATTTGCTGTGAGAAAGGTTTGACCCGAAGGACTGCCTTAGTTCAATAGAAAAAAGGAAGACACGCCTTTACTCCCAACACTCAGAGGCAGAGGCAGGTGATCTTTGTGAGTTCCAGGTCAACCTGGTCTACATAGAGAGCTCCAGACCAGCCGGGGCTACATAATAAGACCCTGTCTCAAAACAACAACAACAACAACAAACAACAACAACAAAACAGGAAGCCTCTATCCTCAGAAGACACTTGGTGGTTATCTGCAAACCAACCCCAACCCATAGCTACAACCTCCTCTGGAAACTTGTGGAACTTTCTGGAATGTGGCCCATTACTGCCAAAGAGTCTGATGAAAGCCTTCTCAGTAGCATTTATCTTCACACCCACATATTTTCTCTCTATGGGAAGGTAAATTATTAGGTAAGGCTTAGGCAGTCTGATGTATTAATTGAGAGCTTTGCTTTAAAGAATGTGAAGTGTTTGTGATTCAGCCTCACAGACTGGGATAAAATTGCAGTGTTGGAGGGGAGGTTGTATTTTAGTATAATTACCATTATTATTATTTGAGAAAGCAGTGAGAAATGAATATTATCTGACAATATCTACACTTCAGTGGAGTGTGGGCAAGAGTGAATTTGCTGTTGTTAGGGAAGCCGGAGACCCATGGGGAATTCCGCCAACAGTCACAGCCTTGCCTTGTTCCATCACAAACAGAATCCTTTATTAAATCTGGACCTAAATAAAACTATCACCAAGGAAATAAGCCACCAAAGGACAATATGCAGATGCTTGCATGGAGCTGACTAGCAGAAATATAATACAACTTGTATGTATAACATTAAATATTCTAGCAGACACTTTAGGGAGAGTAAAAGAAGGAGGTGAAATGAGCTTCCGTAGTAAATGTATTTATTATTATTTTTATGTATAAGTGTTTCACCTGCATGTAAGTGCACCTGTGTTGTGCGGCACCTGCAGAGGTCAGAAGAAAGCATCAGATCCCCTGGAACTGGAGTTATAGATGGTTGTTAGACTCAAACTCGGCTCTTCTGCAAGAGCAGCCAGTGCTTTTAACTGTTGAGCCATTTCTCCAGCCTCCTAGCAAATGTTATTTACTCAATGTATGTAAAATATTATCATTTCAACATGAATTAACACTGAAAACTAATGGTGAGATATTTTAGGTCTTCTTTGTATTTTATGCTTACATCATATCTCAGTTCAGACCAGCCACATCTCAAGTGCTCAGCAGCCGTGTATGGCCCACCACCATTCTGGGTAGTACAACTGTGTGTGTGTGTGTGTGTGTGTGTGTGTGTGTGTGTGTGTTTGCAGATGTAGAGATCAGAGGACAACTTCAGTTGTTGGTTGCACTGTCCACCTTGAGATAGGTTCTCTCTTACTGCTGCGTACACCAGGTGAGCTGTTCTGTGCCAGCTTCCAGGAGAATCCCTGTTTTCACCTCCCATCTCACCATAGAAACACTGGGATTACAGACATGTACTATCATATCTAGCTTTTTTGTGGGTTTTGGACATCCAAACTCAGATCCTTATGCTTGCATGGCAAGTAGTCTGCCCACTGAACCATTTCTCTGGCCCCAATTCTTTTTTTTTTTTTAATTTTTAAAATTTATTATTTTTATTTTATGTTTAAGTATGTATTGCCTGTATGTGGGTAAGTGCACCCTTGTCATGCAGTGCCCACGAAGGTCAGAAGCACTGTCAGATCCCCTGGACTGGAGTTACGGACAGTTGTTAGCTGCCATGTGGGTGCTGGGATTCGAACCCAGGTCTTCTGCAAGAACAACCAGTGTTCTTAACCACTGAGCAATCTCTCCAGCCCCTTCTCTTTTAATTTAAAAACATTTTTTTATTTGGCCCCAATTCTTGTGTCGGCTCCCTTTAACCAAGAGCACGTCCTCAGTCTTTATCTTTCATGACATTGGCATTTGCTATAGTTTGGATTGTTATTGTGCTCCCTTCACCCCCTGAAGGCCCCATGTATGGTAGTATGGGGAGGTAGTGGAACTTTAGGAACTGGAACCTTGTCTTTAGAGCCTTGAGCTATACCCTTAAAGGGATGTGGGACCCTGCCTGTTTGCGCTTTCTTTGCTTCCTGGACTGTGACATTTGTTCTACCATGAGCTCCCTGTTATTACCATCCTGAACTCTTACCATAGGCTTAAAGCAACAGGGTTTCCCAGTCTTGGCAGTGAAGCCTCCAGGACCATGAGCTAAATAAAATTTCATCTTTGTGGGTCATTTGCCTCAGGTATTTTCTTATAGTAACATAAAACTGATGAAGAATTCTTGAAGGATACACAATGGCTATTTCATAGAACAACTCTTAGTTTGCATTTGTCTGCTGTTTCTTCCTGCCCATATTCTCAGGCATTGGGGGCAGGACTGTGACAGATGTGGTGTGTTCTCAGACCATCACATAGGTGGAACAGGCTGTTCATTCACCCTTTACCTTGAAGGGAACAATGTTTGATTAGAGTTGGGGACAGACATCTTGTCAGTCACTCAGATGAACTCATCCTTTCACTTAGACAGCAAGTAATAAATAAGAAAAGGGGAAAGCAGGAAAAGTTCCAGAGCCTGGAGCTTTGGAAAAAGTGTGGTCTTGGAAGGTCACACCAAATTTCCTGTGATGTTAGGATGAAGTGGGAGGAGAGAGTTCTGGGTCTGAAGGGCTTTGGGTTGGGAAAGAAACTTGGGAGTCAACTTTACTGACCAGTGGCTCTGTCAAAGGCAGTACTATACCCACAGAGCTCACTGCTCACTTTATTTCATTTATTATTACTTATTTATTTGGTGTATTGTGTGCACATTCATTGTGTATGCATGCACCTGTGTGTGTGAGTGTGTGTGTGTGTGTACACATGCATTGTGTATGCATTTTACTTGTGTGTGTTCATGTGGAGGCCAGAGGTCAACTCAGTGCTGTTCCTAGGAGAGATCCACCTTCTTTTTTGAGGCAGTTTCTCTCCCTGGGATCTAGGGCTTGCCAATTTGGTTATGCTATCTCAGGGATACTCAGGATCCTTCTGTTTCTGCCTCCCCAGTGCCACTCACCTGGATTTTTTTAATCTGACTTTTTACATGGGTTCTAGAGATCAAACTCAGGTCCTCATGCTTGAGTAGCATGTACTTTACCAACCGAGCCATCTCCCCAACCCCCTCATTGCTCACTTTAAAACTTTAAATATTTTTTAAAAATTTATGTGGATGAGTGTTATGCCTGCATGTATGTAAGTTCGTGCATGCCATGCAATGCCCATGGGAGCCAGAAGAGGGCACTGGAACTGAAGTTACAGAAGGTTGCTAGCCGCTATGTGGATGTTGGGATTCGAACCTGGGTCCTCTGCAAGAGCAGCCAGTGCTCTTAACCACTGAGCTATCTCTTTAACTCCCATCATTGCTCACTTTAAACATCTTCTTTTTAGTATTAAACACAGAAACACCCTCTTGCTAAGCTTTCACTTATCTCACAGTCCAATCTATCTTTTCCTCTGGGATTGATGGCTTCCAGATTAGCCCCAGGAGAGATTTCTCTTAAGGTGATGCCCCACTTGGCACTTCTGGTAAGTTAGGTTGTTACCACCCGTTGCTCATTTCCAGATCAAATACAATGCTTACCATTTCCAAAAGTCCTTAAACTTGTCAGTGGAAGGCATCCCCCACTCCCTTGTTGCTGGCCAAGAAGACCAGATTCTGAAATTTAAGCTGACTGATTTAATAACTGGTCAAACTTGGCTTTCCTTCTATGTGTGCAAGGAGCCTTGTGTTGGCACAGGCAGAGGAGGGTGCTGTTTAATTCTGCCCCGCTTATATCTCAAGCGTCCCGCTGAGCCCTGGCTATGAGCAGTTTCCTTCTCTGAAAGATGCTATTGATATTTCTGCCTGTGGTTGTCTCTGGCTCCTTATCAGAATGTGACGGTCCCTTTTCCTTGTTCCCTCTTCTCACTTCACCTGTTTACTTTCACCTGGCCTTCAAGTGCTGCTGAGGAAACACTGGTTGGCATAGAGATTGTGGCCACAACAAATGCAGGCTTCTCAGCCTCAGGCTGCCCTTTGCTGGGCTCTCCCACATATCTGGAAAAAAAGCCACAAACAGTCGGGTAACAACAACAAAGACGGAGCTTAGGTCCACAGAGCTGAGGTGGGCAGGACAGCTGTTTGGGGTAGAATTGTGTTCCTCCAAAAAAGTCATGTCCAAGTCCCAAACCCTGGTACCTCAGAATGTGGCCTTATTTGGAGACAGAGCTTTGACAAAGGTAATCAAGTTAGAATGAGATCATTGGGGTGGGCCCTGCTCCAGCGTGACTGGTGTCCTCACACAAAGGGGATACTTGGACATAGTGCATGTGCACGGGGAGAATGCCGTGGAAGACTGGCTGAGTTGGAGACTGAGAAGTTCCCTCTCAGTCTTTGCACACTAGTCTGGGCTTCTGGGGTTGTGTTCACTTGGTCACCCCCTGATTGTTCCAGGCATTACCTCTCATAGAAGCCTCCTCACCTCTCTGGCAGGCCACATGATTGTTGTTCCTGCCCTCTCTCCTCCGCCCCCACATGTACTTTTTGCTTCCTCTGTCACAGTATTCACCTGTAAAGTGGTACACAACACACAACTGGAGTCCTCGTTCTTAAGGCCAGGGCACCATCTGGGTCTTAGAGATGAATGAGAAAACAAGCCAGCACTTTGCCCTCTGATGGCATTTGTAAATCATTAGTTGAGAGCCCTCAAGACTCCAAGAGCCAAGCTATTCAAGTACCAGAAACAATATTGTATGACCCCCAGCCTTTTCTAGTTCCCCTTCAAATCTATCAAGCAGGTACAGCTGGGTTTTAAGGCTTGGCTTTCCATCCTCTGGCCTTCCTTGTTTCCATCCTGCCTGGCCTCTAGACTCAGAGGCTCAACATCTTATGAATGCAGTCAGTCAGTCAGTCTCTCTGCCTCTGTCTCTCTGTCTCCCTCTGTCTCTCTGTCTCTCTCTGTCTCTCTGTATTCATGTTTGTATAGGTGCATGTGTTCCTGTGTGGATAGGAGCATGTGTACATGTATGCATGTACATGTGGAGACCAGAAGAAAACCTTGAGTGTCATTCCTCAGGAATCATTGATCTTGATTTTTTTCAGAAAAGTTATTTCACTGGCCTGGAGCTCACCAAGTAGGCTAGACTGGCGTGCTAACAAGCCCTGTGATGCACATCTCTGCCTCCCCAGGGCTGCGATTTTAAGTGCATGCTGCCATGCCTGGCTTTTTTATGTGGGTTCTGGGAATCAAACTCAGGAACTTCTGTTTGTGTAACAAGCACTTTACCAACTGTGATATCTCCTCAGCCCTAAATGCAGTTTCTCTTCAGCTTAACTTTATTGGTTTGTGCATTATGCCCCCTCTTCCCTCTTTCCCGCTGATGAACATTCAAGATAACCTTGAGCATGCTATTGCAACAATCTGTAAAGGCAACGAGAGGTGGTCAGGTTCCTACCTATTCTGAAATACTGGTCCTTCATCTTAGTGAGGAGCCCCTTCAATCTGGGGGGAGCCTGAACCAGAGGTCAGAGTTCAGTAGAACTCTTGCCTCAGTGAAGCTTCTAAAACATGCCATTTGTTAGTCACGCCATTGTTTGTTTGTTGTTGGTTTTGAGTGTCTGTGTGTGAGTGTAGGTGTGCATAATAAATATGGAAATCAGAGGAAAATCTGTATTTTTAAATTTTATTTATTTTTATTTTCTGTGTATGAGTGTTTTGCCTATATGTAAGTGTACCTATGTCACACAATGCATATGGTAACCAGAAGAAGTCAATGGATCCCCTGAATCTGGAGTTACAGACAGATGTGAGCCACCATATGGGTGCTGGGAACCTACCCAGGTCTTCTGCAAGAGCAGCCAGTGCTCTTAACCGCTGAGCCATCCCTCCAGTCCTCAGAGGATAATCCTGAGTGTTGTTCCTCACTTGCCATCCACCTTGTTCCTTGAGGCAGGGTCTCTTCAAGTAGGAACTCATCAAGTAGGCTAGACTTGACAGCCAGAGAGCCCCAGGGATCCTCCTGTCTCTGCCTCTACACTGATAGGATTATAAATATATGCTCCACCCTCAGCTTTTTCTAAAAATGTGGGTTCTGGTGATGGAACTCATATCCCTGAACTTGCAAGGCACTTTGCCGACAGAGCTATCTTCCCAACCTTGTTTGCTTGTTTTTGTGCTTACAACTCTACTCTAGACAGCACTCCAGCAACAGGTCAGAAGCCACCAGCAAAGCCAAAGTGTGAGAAGCCTTGTCACTACAGACTGTGACAAGGACACTTGTCTATGGCAGCTGAAAGAGGGAGACTGAGCATTGCCTTGTTGACCTCGTGTGGGACTGTGTGCCTAGAAGAGTCTCTACCTCTCTTCCCATGTCCAGGAAAGCCTAGAAACAGGTCAGTGAGTTGACAAGTTTGCAAATGTCGAATTCACACAGTTGGGCTCAACTGGATGTATATCAACAAACAGGAGGTCTGACACTTAACTTACCTAGCTGAATCAGGCCAGGAACCAAGACTTGGGAAAAAAAAAATCCCAAATGGTAGTGAATAAAGCAGCTGTGGCAGGGGCTCAGAGGGGAGCGGGATGGCTCAGCCATCATTAAAAAAGACAACACAGATAGCAAGCAGTAGGCATAGATCAGGGCACCCAGAGGAGCTAGGTTCTGAGGAAGACTGAAGAGAATGTGAGGCCCTCGGGCTACTCCTGCCCCTGAGTCTGTTGCAGAAGGTTAAACCCAGCCTTGGCACATGTGCCAGAGAATCAATTAAGGATGAATACAGAGCTCGAGGCCAGCCCAGCCTAATGACTGTGTAGGCGCCCGTATTTCTTTACATTTACTGACTACCAATCCAGCCGCCCGGTGTCTGAAATACAAGGTGGGCTAAGGTGGTGGATTTCTCGAGTTCTAAGGAAACCAAAGAACTGAAAGCCAGTTGGCCTGCTCCACTGAACCCAAGAGGGGACTGTGGCAGACACAGCCAGTTGGCCTGGCCAAGTGGAAGCGGGTTTTTAGATGATATCGCTTGTGTCCCTTTCTAGCCTTAGGAGCTGCCAGGCATTGGTTCTGTGACCTGTTAGGGAAAAAGCGTGTCTAGTCAAGAGTGCGGGAAACCCATCCTGCCTTCCACATCCAGTCATTTCTGTCTTCAAAATAGCTTTTTGAGGTTTATAATGTTACTCTTCATCATCCCTACGGTGCAAAAACATACATGGTTTCATTATTATGAGTGGTGAAATTGCTCTATAATTTTCCAGTTAACTGAATGAAGCACAGAATGCATGCCCTCAAGTCTTACTTTCTACCTTGAATAGAGTGAGCTTGCCTTGATTGTCTTTCCCATTATGAAAGTGGGTAGAAGGCAGGGAAGTCATCAGGGTGGGCCAGGAGACTGCACCCTCCCACCCCTACATCTGGGTATTAGGCTCTGCCTGTAGGTCCTGCTGGTTGGTCAGTGACCCCGAGCATTTCTGAGAGCCTTTTGTTGAACACAGGGAGAGAGCCATGAATTTGGCCAACTCCAAGCAGAAAAAAATCAAGGATAGATTTCATATCTGAGTCTTAAGTGCTGGTAAAAGTTGCATTAAGTTATCAAATGCACTGCAAACCTGGCTTCCTGGCCAAGTGGCTCTGTAGTTTGGGGATTACTCTGAATCTCGAAGAAAAGAAAAAGTGTTTTGTTTAGATGCTGGAGAGGGGGGGCATGAAGATTGATTCAGTTACTTTAAAACTAATCTAACCCAGATGGTGCTCGCTGAATAACCTTCTGGGGTTGGTACCTGGTCACTGAACAAGCTGTTCATTTTTATGGCGTTTGAAGCGTTTGGTTGGAAAGGCACAGAGTGGCTCCCACCAGGCCGTTTGGACTCAAATAGTGAGTGTAATCTAAAGATTGTAATCCTAGACAAACACAGCACATTTAGGGTAATTTTTTAATTGTTTGATTCATATCTTCTCCCCCGCCCCACCCCCAGCCATTTCCCTCTAACCATGGTTTCTGTGTTTGTGGATTCAACTAACAGTAGACTGAAGATATTCTAAAATAAATGAAACAACAAAAACAACCAAATGTATATTAAACATGTACAGATTTTTGACAGTACTTCCTAAATAACACACTATAACAACTATCTACATATCATTTAAACTATATATTACACTAGCTATTATAAGTAATCAAGGGTGGTTTAAAGTATGGGGGATGACTGTGTGGGTTATATGAAAATGTGTTTTTGTTCGTGGTTTTTTTCATGGGATTTTTTTTTTCTTTTTGTTTTGTTTTGATACAGGGTCTCACTATGCAGTTCTGGCTAGCCTGAAACTATGTAGACCAGCCTGGCCTTGAACTCAGAGAGATTTACCAGCCTCTATCTCCTGAGTGCTGGGATTAAAAGTGTGTGCCACGATGCCCCGCCTATTTTTTTGCTGTTTGTTTTGAAAGAGATTTATCTATTTATTTATTTTTATTGTGTGAGTGCTTTACCTACATGTATGTAAGTGCACCATTAGTGTGCAATACCTATGAGGCCAGATGAAGGCATTGGATCCCCCGAAACTGGAGTTACGAATAGTTGTGAGCCATCATGTGAGTGCTGGAAACCAAACCTGGGTCCTTGGCAAGAGCAGCCGGTGCTCTTAACAGCTGAGCCATTGCTCCAGACCCTTGTTTGTATTTTTGTAATCCAAATTCACTGGCTTTAAACTCACTGGGTAGCCCTGGCTATAGAACTTGTGATCAGTCCTCCTGCCTCAGCTTCCTTTAATTTCATACAAGGAACCTTAACATCTAAGGACCTGGTATCTGCAGGACTTCCTAGAGCCACTCTCCTGTGGGTACCCAGGGATGGCTGTTCCCCCACATAGCATATTATATGGAAAGATCTGTAAGCTCTCCATGCTTATGAGGACTGCTCAGAGCCTGCCACTCACTTGGCTCTGACTCTATTAGTCTTCCTCACCAGCTCTCACTCATTATTTACTCAAAACCAATTTTTTGCCCTTCTACTATATATGCCAGTACAGTTCTGGGTAGTGGGCAGGGGGCACAGCCATAATAAAACAAAGATCCTGCTTACATTCCAAAGGAAGAAATTGACCATATATCCCCATGTAGTTGGAGTGATGGCCAACAAGCCCAAGGACCTGAAAGTCACACATATAAATACAGTCTTGTTTTGCATAATAACATCAGTTAACAATGACCTACAAGCATGCCAGTGGTTCCATAAGATTATAATAGCCTATGTGCCTCACAGCCAGATGTATGTAAGGATACTCTCTGATAATTGCACAGATATGAAACATCTAACAACGCAGAATTATCAGAATATGCCCTTTTTTTTAGATTTTATTTTTAGTTATGTGTATATGTGTGTGTGTGGGGGGTATGTGCATGTGTGAGTGCAGGTGCCCACAGAGGCCAGGAGAGGTGTTGGATCCCTGGAACCATTACAGACCATTGTGAGCCACAGAATATGGATGCTAGGAACTAAACTTGGGTCCTCTGCAAGCAGTAGAAGCTCTTATCCACTAAGCCATCTCTCCAGCCCACTATTTTTAAGTGATATACAATTGTATATGTGTGAATATCCACACATAAAAAGTCCACCTAAGATATATGGGAATATACAGGGGGAATCAGACTTGATAAATCAGTGGGTCGGTGTTCAGAAGAACTCAAAGTCCAGGAGAAATGGGGGGAAATGCAGGTGGGCCGATGATGGCAGGTATTCCCCAAAGACATGAAACCCTTAATTTCTTAGGGCAGAAAAGTCACAGAATCAAGATCTCTCATCAGGTGGAAGCTGCTAATTTTTAGGATTATTGTTTCCATATAAGACATTTGAGAACACTTGAATCCCATATGTCTTAGTGCTTTGGAAATAATGGTGTATAAGGGAAGCTTATGTTTTAAGCCTTTGCAAATAAAATTATTTGTGTGCAAGTGTGCTGGATAGCTTTAGTGTCAACTTGACACACCTAGGTTGAGGGAGCCTCAATCGGGGAATTTCCTCTATTGGACTGGCCTGTGGCCATATCTGAAGGGCATCTTCTTGATGAGTGATGTGAGAGGGCCCAGCCCACTGTGGGTAGTGCCACCCCTGGGCAGGTGGGCCTGTGTTGCATAAGAAAGCAGGCTGAGCAGGGGCCAAGGGAGCAAGCCTGTAAGCAGTGTTCCTCCATGGCCTGTGCTCCAGCTCCTGCCTCCAAGTTCCTGCCCTGAGTTCCTACCTTGGGCTCCCTGATGAACTGCGTGCGACCTGGGAGATGTAAGACAAATAAACCCTTTCCTCCCCAAGTTGGTACTGGTCAGAGTGTTTTGTCACAGCAATGAAGAACAAACTAAGACAGCAAGGCAACCAAGCAGTTTTACTGTCAAAGTGAATATTTTGTTGAGGGAAAATGCTTGGAAACTGGGTTTCAGGAGATTTTAAGGCTTATAAAAACCACCTCCACAGCATCCTAACTGGGGCAACTAAGTCATGGTATCATCCCCTCGTGTGCTGGATAGCCTTAGTGTCAACTTGACACACCTGGGTTGAGGGAGCCTCAGTTGGGGAATTTCCTCTATTGGGCTGGCCTGGGGCCATGTCTGAAGGGCATCTTCTTGATGAGTGATGTGGGAGGGCCCAGCCCACTGTGGGTGGTGCCACCCCTGGGCAGGTGGGCCTGTGTTGCATAAGAAAGCAGGCTGAGCAGGGGCCAGAGGAGCAAGCCAGTAAGCAGCATTCCTCCATGGTCTGTGCTCCAGCACTGCCTCCAGGTTCCTGCCCTGAGTTCTTACCTTGGGCTCCCAGATGAACTGTGACCCAGGAGATGTAAGCTAAATAAACCCTTTCCTCCCCAAGTTGGTAGTGGTCAGAGTATTTTGTCACAGAAATGAAGAACAAACTAGGACACCTTGTGAAGCGAGCCTCTTGTCACCTACCTTCTCCTAGATATCTTAGTCCTGAGGCTAAGCCTAGAGGCAGTACATTTGGGGTACCGTTTGCCCTTCCCTTCTTTGAGCCCCCTTTCCCATAAATTTTGAATGCCAAATCTTTGCTCCTTTTTCTATCTTAATCCTATTAGTCCATTTTTCACTACTATAATCAAAATACTTCAGGCTAGGTAATCTTATAAAGAAATTTATAATGGTTCACAGTCCTGGTCCATGTCAAGCTCCCACATCTGGTGCTGACCTCCTTACTGGAAGAATTTTGAGGTACCATAGGGCATCATGTGTGCATGTGTGACTTCTTTCTCTGGCCTTTCCCTCTTACATAGAGACCAGTATCGAATCATGGGCGTTTTACCCAGATGATATTACCCAAGGTTAATAACCTACTGCTAAACACCATAATCTGATAAAGTTTCTAACCACCGGATTAGAATTAAATTGTAACCTGAACCTGTGGGGGATATGCACAAACCCTATGAAAACCATAACCGTCATGTCTCCCCTTAGGGAATGAAATGGATACATTCAGCCACTGTATAAGGTGGTCTACCCCAGCTTTCTATCACCTGTGCACCAACTCTAAAGGCAGCATAAACCTCCCATTATATAGAAGAAAGAGCTGCCAGTTACAGGGGCAATGATGAACATGTTCTAATAAGAGCTGACTGGGAAAGTTCTAGAGCTTGAGTCCTTTCATGGAGTCCATGCCCCCCCTGCCCCCACCCTGACCCTCTTATCCAGGACTAGGACTCTCCAGAACATCACCCTGGCTGACCCTCATCCCCACCTCCTCTCTACACTCATCCATTCGTGTTTCATAATCTTTCCATCAGAGTCTACTCTTTTCTATTTCCCACTTTTGTGCACTTAATGCTCAAGCCAGAAGCACGGTGAATATTGTGACTGGAGGCTAATTAACAAGATCTCAAGTCCCTTTCAGCTCCTTAATAAGAGAGAGAGTTTGAGACAGAATCTTGCTATGTGGCCCTGGCTGACCCAGCAGGACTCACTATGTAGACCTGACTTGCCTCATGAACCACAGCTCCCAGTTGCAACTTCTTTATTCAGTCAAGTGTGGAGATCTTGTGGAATGGCGTCAACAACACCGTCAAATACCAGTGAGATGGTTTTCTTTTTAAGAGAAATTTGATTGATTAAAAAATTTCATACAATGAATTTTGATTATATTCAGACCTCCTCCCTTCTTCACTCACTCTGCCGTCCCCATCCACACTCCAATTTTGTGCCTTCTGTTTGCAAATGAAAATCTCCCTTGATCTTACATAACACCTGAGCTGAGTGCTAGAAAAATCATATCTCATCAGAGTGTCACTGATCTTTAATTCTTACACTCAGGTGTGCCAAAGTAAGGGCCCACTCCCTTTCTCTTGTATGTGGTTTTGGGTCAGAACATGCCCAAGTTTCTTGGAATGGGATTTTCACTCTTAATTTCCGTTTCTCTTACACACTGCTGAGGAATGTCATGCAGAGATTTCTTTTTCTCAGTGCTCAGAAATGCTTGGTTTTCTTCATCAAAGTTAGTTGTTGGCAGCCCTTGCATGCAGGCTACACTGTGGCCGTTTCCTGTCCTCACTAGGCACAATGACCCCACTGTGGAACAAGGTGTTCTTCAACAGGCGGATTGCTCTCAGGGTTTTACTGTGGGTAAAAGCAGAGGTGAGGTCCTCACAGCAGGCAGCAGGGAGCTCACAGACCTCCAATCTAAGAGTCTCTGAGTGGCAGTTGGGAGGTTCCACAGTTTTACACGACAGCTTTACATCAGTGTCCTCTAGTTTATTTTCTGAAATCTGTAGACTCCTCAGATTCCTGATGCTGTTGAAGATTGCAGCCAGGGCTTGACAGCCACTGGTTGGTGTTGGCCAATTATAGTTGGCTAACCATGGGTGCCACCAGGGCACATGGGCCAGCAGTCTGGCTCAGCTCCACCCCACCCCAATGGTGCACATAGGTAATTGTGTGTGGCCAGATCAGCTTGGTTCTGCCCTATCAGTGTGCCTGGGCAACCAGGCTGGCTCCACCCTGCCAGTGTGTGTGGCTATATCATCTTGACTATCCAGCTATTTTCCCTCTTGTTTGCTAAGTCATGAGTTCAGAGTTTTGAGATCAGTCTATAAGCATCAATATTCTTAATAAAATGAAGAGGCCGGGTCACATTTCTAGATCCTTGTGCTGAAAGTTGCCATCACTGCCATTGTGCTGACTGCACTGCCATCTTGGTGCTCCAATTATTTCTTTCTTACTTGCTGAGTCCTGGGTTCAGAATTTTGAGATAAATATAGGAGCACCTATGGTCAGGTAAATACTCATCTTGGGTGATAAGTTTCTTCACGTGGTCCATCAGACACAGTCCCTTGGGCGCCGTGCACCCTGGGCCCTGAGGCTGGCTGCCCCCATTTTTTAGCTGCTTCAGTGAGATGTTTTTGATGAGAATTTTGGTACTTTTCAAAATCTTTCCTTTTTTTTAAAAACTTACTATAAGCACCAGTTAGCTGGATGCAGAGTATTGATACAGGGTAGGTTGACTGCTGAAACAGAGAACCCCTAACTCTTCATGGCAGAACTGAACTCAGGCTTATTTCCTGCTCATTTCATTATCTCGTGAAGTTGGAAAAGCAGGGAAGCAGGGGAGGACCAGGCTCCCTCTATCTCATACCAGCTCCATCTTTTGGGGCCTCGGCCTGCTCTTTGTGTGGAGTAGTAATAGGGGAGCGTGAGGACTGGAGAGTCACATGGTGGCCTCAAGGGCCAGCTCTGAAGCGGCAGCTACCATTTCCACCCTCTTTCCATTGCCCAGAACCTTCTACCTGCCTCTTCTCCTACAGACCCCAACCATCAGTAACAAGCTTGCTCTCATCCCATCATGCAGAAAGCATTGTTTCTGCTCTATCCAGGCTTCAGTTCACTGTCTCTCCTTATCTGGTTTGCTCTGGGACCAGGATTTGATCTTAAGAACAGCAATAACTACCTTTGCCATCCCTGACCTCATGTGAGGGGAGCCCTTAGGCATCTATGAAACAGGTTGATAGATCATAATTAGACTTTCTTTCCAAGGTGTTGGGAGTAGATTCCAGGGCTTCAAGTGTTCGAGGCAAGTGCTCTACCACTGAGCCACAGTCCCAGACCCTCGTTCAGTTCATTTTTTGGTCTTGCTGCTTCTAGCATATGGGGCCTAATCATGGGCTCTTTACCTGAAACAGAGCCTTCAACACCCTTAGCAGTGCAGACCAGGCCTAGAAACACCCAATAAACAAAAGAAAAACTTCAAACATGAAGAGACACTTCTAGAGTGTTTGTGAATAGAAGGGTGTGGTCTCTTATCCAAAGCATTTACAAGAGGAGGATGCTCCTGAAGTTTTCTTTTGAGGGGCGTCAAAGAAGGCCAGGACAGAACAATTGGTACTTCTGAGCCATGAGGGCAGCCTCTGAGCTGGGTGCTTGTCTCTGAGTTGTCTTGAGCCAGAGGCATGGCTTGAAATAGATTTGGATAGAGATAGGTTTGTTCTGTATTCCACCAAGGGGACCTCTATCTTATTAGTGTTCATTGAGATGGACAACATAACAGTAATATCTTAAGAGTTGTACCATTGCTTATGATTGATAAAAGACGCTTATGCTCATTATGTCATTTGGTTCTCATAACACATCTTGGGATACCAATCCTAAGAAATGCACATCAGAATCAAATACCCTAATCATGGTTTGAATCTTATATGTGAGGCTTTTAATCCTCTGCCCTCCTCCCTCCACCATCACTGGCTGTCTTAGTCATGTCTAAATGTCACTAGTTTTTCTAGTTTCATTTCTGTCACTGCAGCCTTATGGGACTCTGAAATCATCCCAGCTAGATGTGGGTCTCAACATTGACTATGCTTTATGGAGCACAAGTGAATGTTCACTTAAGTTAATGCATTTAATGCACATACAGACACTGGACATACACACAAGAATGATGCATTTAACACATGCACACATGTAAGAATGATGAATTTAACATGTAGACACATATAGTCAGAATGATCTATCTAACACATATACACACAAGGACATACATCCAGAATGATGTGTTTAACATACCCAGGGAAACACACACATGAATATGCATTTAATACATACACATACACATACAGGAACACATGCACACAAAAAATGATGTATTTAATATGTGTACCTACATATTCACACACACAGGGACACACACTGACACACCAGAATGATGTATTTAACATATGCACACATAAACAAGAATGATGCATTTAACACATGCACATACATGCTTGCACACACACACATACACACACACACATATATATATGTACAGAAATGATATATTTGCATGTGCACCTATACACTCGTACACACAGGGGAACACATTCCAGAATGATGCATTTAATATATATACATAATGCTGTCCTAGTTTGTTCTTCATTGCTGTGACAAAACACTCTGACCACTACCAACTTGGGGAGGAAAGGGTTTATTTTAGTTTACATCTCCCAGGTCACAGTTCATCAGGGAGCCCAAGGTAGGAAATCAGGCCAGGAACCTGGAAGCAGGAGCCAGAGCACAGACCGTGGAGGAACGCTGCTTACTGGCTTGTTCCCCTGGCCCCTGCTCAGCCTGCTTTCTTATGCAACACGGGCCCACCTGCCCAGGGGTGGCACCACCCGCAGTGGGCTGGGCCCTCCCACATCACTCATCAAGAAGATGCCCTTCAGACATGGCCACAGGCCAGTCCAATAGAGGAAATTCCCCAATTGAGGCTCCCTCAACCCAGGTGTGTCCAGTTGACAGTAAAGCTATCCAGCACACATGCATGCCCCCACACACAGACACACATATACACACACACCAGAATGATGTATTTAACTCATGCACACACAAACCTGCACACGTGGACGTACATACAAACACATCAGAATGATGTAGTTATGTTTTGCCATATTTTCTCCTACCCCGTTTCGGGAGACCCACACACCCACGCCCTCTGAGGTCCCAGGGCTGACAGGAAGAATACCTTCTATTTTGGGTTTTGCATAGTTTATCACATCCAGGAAAGGGTGACTTATAAAGGCATGAGTTTTTATAGGCTCATATTTGAAATGTCCATCACCAGCTCATCCTGCCCCTCGGTCTCCATAAGCTTTCCTTGTGCCACCCCCATCTCACCCTGTGGCCCAAGTGCCTCATCTTGCCTGCCCCCCTGCACCCCGGTCTGCTTCCACCTGTTTGACAGCTTCTACAGAGTGTGGGAAGGAGGTGGGACAATAGCTTGCATCAGTTACAAGTTAATATATGCACATATATTACACACACCAGAATGATGTATTTTAACATATGCACATACACCTGCACAAACACATACTGTTGCATGAACACAACACATCAGAATGATGTAGTTAACACATGTACACACACACATACCTGCACATGCATACATGGACATACATACAAACACACCAGAATGATGTAGTTAACACATGGACACACATACAAATACACAAGGATCATGTGGTTAACACATGCATACACACACACCTGCACACATAGCATAAGGCATACCTGCTCTGAATTGTTCTGCAAAGAACTCTGTTGACTTTGGTTTTACTCATGCTGTCCTGGGCTGCTTTTGCATCCCTCTCCACTTTGCATGGCACCTGTTATTCCTACGGGACACTTCAGGACACTCGTCATGACTGTCTAGAAACCAGCCATCTACATCATCCCAGTCTCCAGTTGCTGTGCTGTTCATGTGAAAAATGAGTGTTCATTGTCAATGTGATGATCTCAGAATGACTTCCAAGAATGAGGACTTGCCTTCTCTGTCACTTTCTTTATTTGAAACACTTTTCTAACATTCATTTCTTTGTGTATATGGGGGGCAGGCAAGTGCCACACACATGTGGAGGTCAGAGGACAACTGCAGGACTCAGTTCTCTCCTTCCACCATGTGGGTTCTGGGGATGGACCTCAGGTCATCATGCTTTTTGGCAGGCACCTTTACCTGCTGAGCCATCTTGCCGGCCTTCTGGATCTTTCTGAAGACAGAGGACAGCTCCTCCAGCTCCTTAGGGCTCATTCCTCAATCTCCTCATCTTTATAAAAATAACCTCTCCTAGACTCTGCTAAGGTCTTCCTAAGCCCCACCTTTCAGCGTAGTCCTTTGAAGAAGATTCTAGCTGCAGTAGCGGTCGGAGCTTCTGCTAATTCCAGGAGGCTGTCTTCCAGGGAAGAGAGGATCTTGGAGTTGATCATAGGCTGTGCTCAGGCCCCTGAGTGGAGGGGGAAAGTCTGTAGCCACTTCATAATTAACCCTCGCCTGC
The DNA here is from genome assembly GCF_000622305.1 of Nannospalax galili. Lineage (NCBI taxonomy): Eukaryota > Metazoa > Chordata > Mammalia > Rodentia > Spalacidae > Nannospalax > Nannospalax galili. Next base: position 4,202,954 of record NW_008340872.1, on the reverse strand, counting down.
CAGTTTGACCAGCATCAGCATAGTGTCTCAGGCAACACTGGAGTTTAAAGACATTTTTTAAAATGTGCACCTCTGCTTGCACTGGGCATTGTGGCTCGCACCTGTAACCCCAACATGTGGGAGGCTGAGGAGAAGGGTTGCCTCTAGATCCAGGCCAGCTAGGCTGTTGTAAGTTACGGGCCAGCTAGGGTACAGTGTAAGACCCTGTCTCAAAATAAAATAAGAAAAATGAACAGGATGTGGCGGTGTAACCCTGTGATCCCAGCATTTGGAAGGAAGAGACAGAAGGACCAAGAGTACTAGGCCAGCCTGGGCTACATGAGATATTGTCTCAAAAAAGGGGGACACATCTGTCCTCTTTCCAGATAGTAAACAGAATTGGGTTGTAAAAACCCTGGCTGAACTATGAGGAAATAAAGCATTTTTACTCATTGGACATAATGGAGAATTAGATCCAGAGAGCACTCAGAACCAAAGGGAGCATTAGTGGTTGTTTCTTGAAAAAGGCTGTCTTTTGAAACAGCCAAGAAAACAGGCTGGGAAAACTAAGTGTGTCAGCTGCACAGCATGCTGGGAAGAGTGAATTTGTTCCTGGGAAGCAGATGCGTGCTACAAGGGGCCCAGACTGGGAGAAGCTTATCTGACCTGTGCCCTGTGCTCAGTAACAACCTTGGCAGCAGGCTCCTGCTCCACCCACTTTCTCTTGGGGTGCACTTGATATAGAGGACATCTCACTCTCAGCCCTACCATCCTGATCCCCCCAAATTTCTCTACATATATTCTCTTTACTCTTTCTTCTGTGACTTCTCTGAAATATTTATTTTTAAATTTTAAAAATTTATTTGTATTGTATGTGTATGAGTGTCTTATCTGCATGTAAGTGCACCTCATGCATGCAGCGCCAGTGGAAGCCAGAAGAGAACATTGGATCCCCTAGAATTGGAGTTACAGACAGTTATGAGCCTCCATGTGGGTTCTGGAAACTGAACTCACATATTCTGTAAGAAGAGCAAGTGCTCTTAAGTGCTGAGCCATCTCTCCATCCCCTATTTCTTCTTCTTCTTCTTCTTCTTCTTCTTCTTCTTCTTCTTCTTCTTCTTCTTATTATTATTATTATTATTATTATTAGATTTAGTGTATATGTGTGTTTTGTGTATGTGTGTGAGCAGTGTGTGCCATGGCGTGTGTATGGAGGTCAAAGAAAACTTGCTAGAGTTGTTTCTCTCCTTCCACCACATGGGTCTCAGGAACTGAGCTGGGGTCGTCAGTCTTGGCCACAGGTACCCTTGCCCACTGAGCCATCTTGCCAGCACCTCTGGACCATTTCATTGTCTACCACTGACCTGCCTCTAAAGGAATTTTGGCCACAAAGCCCTACCTCTCCAGCTCAATGGTGTGATTGCTCTGCTCTGGATTTGCTGACCCTCGGCAAGACAGTTCCTAGCCTCACCTCTCTCCTGTACTCATTTCTTAGCTATATTTACACTGGGATCCACGATCCCTCATTTCAAGCAGTTTCCAACCAATACTCAGACTTACTATGACCACAACTCATGGTAAAAAGTATAATTTATACCTTATTTGCATATATATTGCTATATACACACAAATACATGTATAGGCTTCTCCTAACTTTAATCCAAACAGTCATTTAAAAATCTCCACCCTAAAATCAGTTCCTACACACACAGCACTGTGTCTCTCATGCTCATTAGGTTGTTTCATTTGCAGAAACCGTATGAATTTCCTAATGGCTGCTTTAACAGATTGCCACAAACTTAGTGGCTTAAAACGGCACAGATTGGGGACTGGGAAAATAGCTCCGTGGGTAGAGTTCTTGCCTTGCAAACTTAAGGACCTGAGTTTGATCCCCAGAACCTATATGAAAAAAGTCCTGCAGGTGTGGTGCATCAACTTGTAATTCTAGCCCTGGAGAGGCAGAAATGGGCAAATTGGCCAGCCAGTCAGACCAGACTACTTGAAAAGCTTTAGGCCGATAGGAGACCTTCTGTCAGTTAAAAAGTTCAACAGCACCTGAGGAAGAACACCAGAAGTTGTCCTCTGGCCTTCATGTACATCTGAGCATGTGCTAAGTTGTACAGTTCTGGAGGTCAAGTCTGGAATGAAAGTGACTTCATTTTGAAGGCTTTGGGAATCTGTTTTGTTGCATTTCCAATTTCTTTTTTCTTTCTCTTTCTTTCTTTCTTTCTTTCTTTCTTTCTTTCTTTCTTTCCTTCCTTCCTTCCTTCCCTCTCCCTCCCCCTCCCTCC
>NW_008340872.1:4117970-4200668 GCF_000622305.1 Nannospalax galili | reverse complement strand
CTCTTCTTTCTTTCTTTCTCTCTCTCTCTCTCTCTTTCTTTCTTTCTTTCTTTCTTTCTTTCTTTCTTTCTTTCTTTCTTTCATTCTTCTTTTGTTTTTCAGACAGGGTCTCCCTGTAGCACCAGCTGGCCTGGAACTCATTATGTCGACCAGGCTGACCTCAAACTCATAGAGATCCACCTGCCTCTGCCTCCTGAGTGCTGGGATTAAAAGTGTGCACCCCAACACATGCATTCTTTGACCTCAGTTCCTGACTGTGGCTGTGGTACGACCAACTCCCTCAAGGGCCCCCCCCCCCCCCCCCCCGCCTTGACTTCCCTGCTTTGATAGACTGTAACCAGGAACTGTGAGCTAAAATTAACCCTTTCTCCCCAGAGATGATTTGCTCAGGGTATTTTATCACAGCAACTGGAAAAGAAACAAAGACCTGCTGAAATTTATAGACAAGCAGAAACAGTACAGCAAGGTTATCTGTAGACAGCCCCTCAGCATGTTGGACCTTGGCTGGACTTCAGAGTACTTCCTGCTGTCACTGGCTTCCTGTGTTCTCGTGGGATTGTGTTGGCTGGAGAAGAAGGTGTTTAATACTTTCCTCTCTCTGTAAATCATCCAGGACTCCATAACATCTAGGCTTGCTTTATTAGTTTAAAAGTATTGCTCAGAGGCTGGAGAGATGGCTCAGCAGTTAAGAACACTGGCTAGTCTTACAGGGGACTTGAGTTCAGTTCCCAGCACCACATGGAGGCTAACAATCATCTGTACCTCCAGTTCCAGAGGATCCAATGCTCTTTTCTGCCCTCCACAGGCACCAGGCATGTATGTGATACACATACATACATGCAGGCAAAACACTTATACACATAAAGATAAATGAATCTTTTTTTTTTTTTTTTTTGGTTTTTTTGAGAAAGGGTCTCCCTGTAGCCCCAGTTGTCCTGGAACTCACTATGTAGACCAGGCTGGCTTGAACTCACAGAGATCCACCTGCCTCTGCCTCCTGAGTGCTGGGATTAAAGGCATGCACCATTATGCCTGGCTAAATGAATCTTTTTTAGAAAAGTATTGGTCAGATCACTACAGATGTATTTTCTTTTTTTTTTTTTTGGTTTGTTTTGTTTTTGCTTTTGCTTTTGCGTTTTTGGTTTTGGTTTTGTCTGTTTGAGACAGGGTCTCAGTATGCAGCCCCAGCTGGCCTAGAATTCAGAGATCCAACCTGCCTCTGCCTCTCAAGTGCTGTGATTAAAGGCATCTGCTACCATATGTGAACAAGTATAGTTCTTTAAAGTATTTTATTTACCTAATTTATTTACATATTTGCCATTCAGGTTAAGAAACAGAGCTACTCGTGTAACTCCACAGCCCCTCCCTTCTAATAACTTCTCTCCTCCCAAAATATCTTGGGAAGGGATAGGGTAGGTTTTTTGTTATTGTTTTTGTTTCTCCTTTAAAATGGACCTTATTAATACTTTTAGAGAAGCATTAAGTTCAGTGCAAAAGTGAACAGAAAGTATAGTTTCTACATACCTAGTCTACCACATGCACACATGTGTAGCCTCCTCTACAATCTGTATCAAACCCAAGTGGTGCACTTGTTACAACTGATAAAACTACCTTGACTCATTTTCTCTCTCTCTCTCTCTCTCTCTCTCTCTCTCTCTCTCTCTCTGTCTCCTCACCATGTAGCCTAGGCTGGCCTTGAACTCTTGATCCTCCTGCCTCAGGCTTTGGGGTTCTAAGACTACAGTAGTGAGCCACCATACCCAGTTCATTGACCTATCCTTAGCACCCACAGTCTACATAATGTTCACTCTTGTTGTATGTAAGGGTTTGGGCAAACGTGCATCCACCATCATAGTATTATATAACACAGAGTAGTTTCAGTGCCCTCAACATCCTCTCTGCCCTGCCTATCCCTCCCTCCCTCCTTTGCTCCCTCCCTCCCTCTCTCCCTCCCTCCCTCCCAACTCTTGTTAACTATGATATTTTTACTGTCTCCATTTATTTGTCTCTTCGAGAATGTCACATAGTTATAACCATATGGCATGTAATATGTAGCTTCTTTCATTTAGTAATGTGAATGTAAGTTGTCTTCATGTCTGTCTGTCTGTCCGTCTGTCTGTTTTTTGAGATAGGGTCTCCCTGTAACCCCAGCTGGCCTGGAACTCACTATGTAGACCAGGCTGGCCTCACTCTCCCAGAGATCCACGTGCCTCTGCCTCCCGAGTGCTGGGATCAAAGGTGTGCGCCACCTTGCCAGCATCCTTCATGTCTTTTTGATAGCTCATTTTTAAACTTGACTTGAACCTAGGACCTGAGGTCCTACATCCCCAGTTATGCTCATTTCATTTTAGTACTGGCTGGATCCCATTATCTGAATGTGGTTTTTAAACAAGGAACTGACTGAATTTAAGCATGCTTTACTGCTGAAGTGTGTCCTTCATATTCCTGTATACCATTAGGACTGATGCACAGGAAGGGGGCGGGGTTCCTGTTCCCACCCCTCAGAGTTGAAGTGGGCCTGAGCATTGAGCCATGAACTTCTGCCCACCAAGTACCGCTTTCAGAATAAGAATACGGTATGGGGGTGTGGTGGCTCAGGTAGGAACTGCACACGTGGGTTTTGATGGAAATGGAAATGGTTCCACAGAGATCAAATTCTCTTTCATGGGAACATACCGTGTAATACGTAGAATGAAGAACAGTGAAGACCCAACATGGCCAAAATTCTCCTGTGGCTCCCGTGGCAGACTGTGGAGCCTCTGCTTGCTGCTTTATTTGTTGCTGTGACTAAGAGGCTGACAAAAAACGGTGGAACAAGGAAGGGTTTATTTTGGCTCGAGATTTGAAAGTAGAGTCCATTGAGAAGGCCTGACAGCAGCAGTATGAGACAGCTAGTCATATGTCATCCACAGTTAGGAAGCAAAGAAATGAATCTTGGGGCTCAGCTGGCTTTCTCCTTTTTTTTTTTCCTTTTTTCTTTAGCCTAGAACTCCAGGCCATGGATGGTGCCCCCTGCATTCAGGGTGGGTCTTCCTTCCTCAGTTAAATCCTCACAAACATGCCTGTAGGTGTGTCTCCTGGGTAATCCTGAATCCCGTCAAGATTAACCATCACACAGCCTTTATGTCCAGAAATCCAGGACCCCTTCTGTCTCATGACTCCACCATCCCCAGAACCCTGTCATTTTCTTTACCTACTGGAGTAGCACACCATCTTTTGTATAAACTATGAGCTTTAAGCAGAAGTTATCCTCTGAGAATTACTTTGAGGTTGTAATGGGCTTGTCACTTAGCAGGGTTCTGAGAATTTTGGGGTGGTAGAAAGGAAAATTTTAGTGAGCTGTCCGAAGGTTTCTAAGTAGGTGTTGGGGGATCAGCCTAGGGCCCTTCAGGATAGATACTGGCCCTACCAAAGTAACGTCAGCGCCACCCTGATTTCCTCAGGCAGAGTGTGCCTCACGGGGTGTTGGGACCCCATAAAGGAATCCTGTCACTTGTCACTTTGTAAGGAGGCACCAATCCACAGCCTAGGTCAGGCTGGACTCCCAAAGGACTGGAGGTGTGTGAGCAAGAATCAGATCCACACTTCTGTAAGACTTTGCTTCTCTGAACAAGGTAGCATCGCAAAGGAGTTCAGAGAGAGGGAGCGAGAGAGAGGGAGACACAGAGAGAAGGTACACACCCCTGGAGTTAGCATGCCATTGGGCATTCACAGCATGAATGGGGTGACCCCAGGCCAGACTGTCTCAGTCCCTTTGACTGTAACCTTCCAGGAATTGTATTTCTGAGAGGATTTTGAAACCTGAATCGGAGTCATATAAGCACGGGTCATCTGTGTGGGAATCAGAGACTTCTGAAACTGCCCTTCTCCTCCCAACACCTCCCTCTCAGAGGACAGGGGCTGCCAAGCGCATCCCACACACACCTCAGGAGAAAGTCCCTGGCTTTGCTCCCGGCAGCCTTGCTGTTGACCTCCTGAGGTGTGAGAAGGGGGAAGGGAATCTACTTCCTCCTTTCTGAGGCCCAGTTGGGAAGGGAACCCAGGCCTGCCAGACTGCAGGTCCTCAGAGCTTCTCAGAGTCCAGGCCCAGCGTGGCTCCTCCAATTGCTTGAGAACTCATCACTGAGGAGACCAAGGTGCAGAGCCTATTTTAGGTCTATGGCTGGTGGAACAGATTTCAAAATGCGTGGCTGCACACATTAGAGATCTCTTCTGTAGTTCTGGAGACCAGAAGTCTGAGAGCAAGGAGATGGCAGTGCCAACCTCCCTCAAGGGCGCCTCCTGCCTCCCTCAGCTTCTGGTGGTAGCTGGCCATCCTTGGGTTCCCTTGGCTTGTAGACCCATCAGTCCAGTCTTCACATGGCTGTCTTTCTCTCTCTTCTGACAGGAACACTAGTCATGTGATATTAAGAATCCTCCCAAGTTCAGAATGTCCTTTTAAAAAACTAATTATGCCTATGATGATCCTATTTTCAAATGAGATCACATTCTGAGATTCAATATGAATCTGGGGTTATAATAGTCAATCCATGATAAAGCTCTACTGTATTTCCCATAGCCCCCTCCTGAACTTCTTCCTGGAAGGCCTTACACGGTGCAAGCAAGGCCTGGCTTTCCTCACTGGGGCGAGGCAGGCACAGGAGTGGTTTCCTGAAGTCCAACCACATCCTCTCACTCCGGGAAGGCCTGAAGATCAGAAAATTCAAGTCTTTCCTTGGGACAGGCATCCACATGCCTGGGGACACCCACTCAGCATAGTTCCCTGCTTTAAAGAGGTGCTTGCAGATTCTTTGGCTCATGGCCAGTCCCTTAGTGCACTGCCTGAAGGGGAAGGAGCCCTCCGAGCCTCGCACACCCGGCCTCTCCAGACCAAGGTGTCTAGCCCAAGCATGAAAGTCAAGATTTGATCCTGCAACTCCAGTGAGGCCTCCTTGGGTCACTCCTGCCTCACACCTGCTGCAGAAGCCGCATCTCACCCGTTCCTTGCCTGAAAACTCTGCTTCAGGGGAACCAATGCCCTTCTGCTCCAAAACCTATAAAAGATTTGGTGGGGGGGTGTCCTGGGCCTCCTGTAACCTGGCTGAATATTTTCCAGGTTACTTAACCAAACTCCTGCAAAACCACACCGCCTATGCCTGTGACGGGGACCATTTGAATCTACAGTGCCCTCGGCATTCTACAATAAGTGTCCAATCGGCATTTTATGGGCAAGATTACCAAATGTGTAGCTCCCAGAAGCCTGCCTCCCAGAGGGAAGACAACTTAACCTGTGTGGCACCCACTACCTTGCAGGTACTGCTGTTCATAGATGTGGTATAATGAAATGAATCTCTCCTGCTTTCTCTTTCTTCCTTACCCTGCGTTTCTTATATATGTATATATATATTTACATATATGTGTATATATGTGTATATATATATATATATGATTATGCAGTTCACTCAAAGATAACCTGGTCCATGAAAACCCCAATTCATACACATCAGTAATTTTTGCAGCTAAGTTATTAGTGTTTGCTTCTCGAAAGGAGTCTTTGCCATATAGATAGAATCCCTACTTGATGAAAAGCTCCCATAGTACATTTTCAACATGAATTTATTCATAGGTGCACTCCTTAGTGTAGTGAAGCAAAATATGGCCATATTGAGCTTCAACCTCCATGCCCACATCTCTCATAAATGCCCCAGTGGGAAAGGGATTCTTTGGTAGAAACCACAAGTATCTGTGTGATGCCAACATGTGGGGTCACGATGGACAGTTTAGAGAGTGGACTCCAGGAAGAGACATATCAATAGCTGTCTTTTGTTGTTTATTCATGGTCTGCTTCTTCATTTGTAGACAACCATGTTATCCTCATTTGGAGCTACTCTGAGCAGTGTTTGTTGAATTTGTCTTTGGAATAGTGCTAAAGATAACTGGGGAAAGGAACCTTCAAAGCTTCAACAACATGCTCCTCTTTCTCCTTTTCTTCTTCTTCTCCTCCTCCTCCTCCTCCTTCTTCCTCTCTCCCTCTCCTCCTCCTTCTCCTCTTCCTCCTCCTCCTCCTTCTCTCCCTCTCCCTCCTTTTCCTCTACATCCTTCTCCTCCTGCCTTTTTCAGTCATGAGCTCTCTCTCTCTGTCTCTCTCCATCTCTCTCTCTCTCTGTCTGGGGGACAGAGGTGCTCTTCCTACTCCTTGGGTATATTTGGGGAAAGATTTAGTACAGATGAAGGTTAAATCATTTCACTGATCATTTTAGACTCTCAGATATATAATCAACTTCTTTCTTCTTATTGTCCTTTTTCCAGTTCTGAAAACTGACTGAACTAAGATCTCCTGAATGCTAGGCAAGCTATATCCCCATCCTGTTCTGCTTTTCATTTGTGAGACAAGGTCTTGCTAAGTTGCCCAGTCTGGCCTTGGACTTGCTTTGTAGTCTAGGTAGGCCTTGAACTTGAGAGTCTGATTCCTCAGCCTGTGTACAGTAGCTGGGATTAGACATGTGCCACCAAGCCCAACTTTATTCAAGTAATTTATAATCTCTCATCTCAACTAGCTGGCCAAGATTAGTAAGTCACTGGCCTTGGACTTTTTATTTTTTAACGGCCCCTAAGTTTCATGTGAAGATGTTGAAGGCAGGGTGTTTACAGCACATGACAAGTTAAAAGTCAACTTGATTTTTGTCAGTCATAGGCTATGCGGATGAAGGTAAATTCTTTAAATGGAATACTTTAAATTCTCTTTCTAATGTCCAAAAAGAAGCAAAAATAACAGATGATACAAAGATTTTTTATTTCCCTCACCACTTAAATTGCTCTCATTCAAGAACCATAGCATCTGGGTAGTCATGTAATTGGTGAAAACACTGAGAGCAATACAAAAGAATGTGTCTGTCTGAATTCCCTTGACATGGTTTCTACACCATGATGAACGACAACACGTTTCTTCACAAGGCAAGTGGTTAGTTTCTTTGAGTGCCCCACCCGACTCCCAAGAGGCCCCAAGCTATAGCCCCGCTCGTCACCCCCAATCCTCCTCACCCAATCAAGCTGCCCAGACTTTCTGCTGCCTTCCTGGGTGCACAAAGAGAGTCCTGGCTGGTGACCAAAGGATGGAAGTGCCTACTTTATGAAAATATGAACTCCTGGCACTCAGGCATCCTTGTTTCAGCCAGGTGCCCCTGAGGGAAGAGGGTGTTCCATTAGGCCAACAAGTTAGCATCTGTGAACACAATTCTGATGCTGCTCAGAGGGTTTGTTTGCCAGAAACATCGCTGTCCATGCTCTTTCATTCAAAGATCAGGAGATCCTTTCCTTTGTGACTTTCAAACTACACTGGGTGCTGTTGCAAACTATGTCCTGAACTAGAGAGATGCTTAAGGTAGGGGAAAGTTGACATACACAGAGGTAACAATCACTGACCCCTCTCTGCGTTTTGCGGTTAGCTGCACATTTTAGACATAGCCTGTTCTGAGATGATAATGCAGGAGCCTTGCTGGGATATCTGAGGACTGTAATTTACCAAAACCATCAGCCATGCCAATGTTGTGCCACCATCTAAGACCTGTGTCTCCTAGGGGCTTATGAGGTTCCCTTGGGCATTCTTTCTGATTGATAGATCCACATCTTCTAGGCCTTTGAGGTGACAGAGTAGGTGACATGGTATGGTCAATATCCTTCATGGAAATTCTCCACGAGTTGCTGCAAGAACATGGTGACTCAGCAAAGCTCAAAAATCTGCATATAATTTAGTCCTTAAATATTATGTAGATTCTTCAGAACTTTTACTCCACTGTCCTTGGTGACCTTTTTACCAGAGCCAAGCCCAGGGTCTCTGAGTTTATCCTAGACAAGGCTTTCTCTGGAAACCATGACTCGCACAATCAGTGAGAAGACATGGGTTTTTCTATGATGTGGCATAGGGAATTCCACAAGCTTCCACAGAACAGATTCTTTAACTAATGAGGGAGTTTCTGGGGGAAGGGGAGAAAGAGAGAAAGAGTTAGTTGAAGGAAAGTTTTTGTTTTTTTTTTTAATACTAAGTGCCCAGCAAAATGAGCATTCTGCTAAAGAAATTGCTCAACAGCAAAGGGACTTAAGTTTGTTAAGGATGGGAATCAGCTTTTATGTTTTTATTTACTGGCCTGTGTACTAGGTCATGAGCTAGAAAGAGTTTGGGTGTCTGAGACCTTCCTCTAGTCCCTGGGGCCTGTGTAGATTCCTGGCCACTGTGGCTCTCTCAGCTTTAAAGCTAAGGGCCTCTGCTTAAAGTGCCCTCTAGCCAGACACTGAAAGACAATATTGCTCTCTCCCCAGAGGTGTGGGACTTCTGCTAAAGAATCAGTCATAGTGTCTATCGTGACTGGTTGGGGCTGGCTCTCCCATGGGTCCTTGCACTATGGATCAAGTTTTTCCTCCTGGAAGTTGTAGGGAGATGTCCACCATACACATGTACTTCCATCCCAGACACAGCTTGGACCAGGCAGGGTGGCCTCTCTCCTTCCTCAGAGCCCAGAGCAGCCCAGGTTTGGGGGTCCAGTAGACACTGTGTGCAGTTTACAAGCCTGTCCCTTTTCTACCCCTTCTTCTAGAAGGTGCTGGATGAGTGCCAGAACCAGCGGGCCTGCCACCTCCTGGTTAATAGCCGTGTCTTTGGACCTGACCTTTGTCCAGGAAGCAGTAAATACCTCCTGGTCTCCTTTAAATGCCAGCCTAGTAAGTAACATCTGAGGGGGGGACAGTGTGTTTGGGATTGGTCCCCAGTTTCATTGACTTTTCTGATCAAAGTTATCTGCCCCGGGTGTTCATCCAACTTTGAACCCTTTAGTAGGAACATCTGAGAGGGATGGGGAGAGAGCAAAAAGCAGCAGAGATTTCATGCATGCAGTGTGTGTGTGTATGTGTGTGTGTGTGTGTGTGTGTGTGTGTGTGTGTGTCCATTCATTGTATTAGTGTTTAAATTCTCAATAAATATATGGAAATTAAACAACTTGAGTTTTTTGTGTGTGTGTGTGTGTGTGTGTGTGTGTGTGTGTTCATGCGTGTTCTTCAAAACCTATGGACTTAAAAATCTTTCTCAACATGTAAAAACTCAATTATATCAATGCTGAAAATAGCTATGATGGGGAAGGAACTGCAATTTGTTTTCCTGAAAGTGAGGAACTACTTCTGCTTTTGAAAGGTGTTGTGTTCTGAGGCTGGATTTTCCTTGGGCATCAGTGGCATGGTTTCTACCAAAGCCACCACTTCAGATGTCTGTGCACTGGCTTCTCCCATTATGGGGGATGCAGGAGCTCCCATAGCCCTGTGTGCTCTGGAGGAAAGAGAGGAGGGAAGCTGCTGGAGCAGTCTCCTTTATTCTGGTTCTTGGGCTTTCTCCATTGGCTTTTGCCATTTCTGATGCACACAGACAGGTTTAGTGATGAACCCATTTCTAGCCATAGTAGTCCCTCTTCAATGAGTGGATCTCACTTCTAGGTACAGAGGTCTGCCCAAGACAAACTCAGGGGAATGGCTATAGGATGTTCTTTTGTTTGTTTTTTTGATTAGCAAACAAAGCACTGACATTTTCCCGCATACTTTGCTTTGTTGATCCACCTTCCTTCCTTCCCCCCTCATCTCCTTGTGCCCTCACTTCCAGAAGTCTCTTCCCACTTTGATGTCACATGTACTCTCTTACCGTACCCCCACTTCCTTAAAGCCTCTCCTGCTTCCTCTCTCATAGTCCCCTTTCTAGTTCTATACCCACAACCACATACACATAAAAATCAACACCAGGATCCTCATATGAGAGAGAGCACACGGCATTTGTCCTGGTAGAAGATGTACTTGATCAACTCATTGAGATGTCAGAAATAATAACTTTTACAATTCCCCCCGTCACCCCATCCCAGCTGTTTTTATTTTTGTATTTTGCTCTCTGTTGGTTCCAAGACTCTGGTAGCCTAGTGATGGAGATGGGGAACCTGAGCCACGTTGTATGCCTTAGTCTCCACTGCATGTCCAGGGAGAAGTCCCCAGTCCTCTCAGAAGATATCCAGGCTTCTCTGTAACATGCTCCTGGCTGGAGCCCAATACCTTGGAGCTGCCCCTATGCTTCCTCAGTACGGTGACTGCAAACACATGCACCTCCAAACCCACTTATGCATCCATGAGCATGCACACATTCACACAGTTGTAGCATACTTAGTAAATACACTTTATCATATATACATGGCCGTAACCTTACACCCTAGTATGCATACATACGTGATCACATATTTACTTGCTATTTCACACTCCCTTATACACACATACATCCACATATACTGACACATACACACAATCACAAATAGCTATGAACAGGCCTGAGCATTGCAAAACAGCTAAACGTCCCCCTGTGAGCCCCTCCCCATCCTCACTGAATCTCAACCACTCCTGTTTCAGTCAACAGACCCAGGAACATCATGTCAAGTCCTCTGTATTCTTCATGGCCCTTCTGTAGCTGATCATAAAAACGAGATGCCCTCAGTGATGCCCTTGACTGCCATGAGATTTGCCTTTTTCTCTTCTGTACCCAGTTCCTACCTTTCATGGTGGAAGCAAATATTCCTTTCAAAACCAACCTTTGGCTAGGCATGGTGGCGTGCACCTTTACCAGCACTCAGGAGGCAGAGGCAGGTGAATTTCTGTGGAATCAAGGCCAGCCTGGTCTACATAGGGCATTCTAGGCCAGATGGGGCTACAAGGAAACCCTGTCTCTAAAAATACAAACAACAAAAAACTGGGCCTTGTTCAAAATGTCAACAACTAGAGCACCTGGGTAGTGAGAACGTGATTGTTTACCCATTAAGTGTCCTCCCTCTTAATACTTCCCAGTGGGGATTCTATTCCTACGTGAGTTCTGAGGGGACAGTCTAGGGCAGTGTTTACACAGGGAGGTATGGGATGAGAGGTACAGGCCCTCGTCTGCTAGAGAATGGGTCAGGTGCAGACCTTTCATGTAACCCCGTCCTCAGCAGTCAGAGTCTCAGCATTTTGGGAGGTGGAAGGGAGATTTTTCTCTACATCCTTCTGCCTCCTTTTCTGTAGCCCTCCCACCTGCTGAGTCTCTTCTCTTTGCCCAGCTCCTGCCCCTGTATGACATGGGCATTGCCTATTGCTGTACCCACTGGTGTACAGAGCGATCCTGTGCATCTCTTCCCACTTTTGTGTTCTGTGAAATCCACGTGATGGGAGTGTTGATACCAAGTGCTACAAAACAGGATTGGTTGGGTTTTTGTTGTTGTTGTTGTTAATTTACTCTAATAAACTTTACCGGAACCTTCTTTTCCCTAATGTGCCTCACATTCCCCCTCTCCCACATCTCCCTCCCCCCACCAGGGAATTTTGGTTTCAGGGAGGCCTTGGGTCTAAGAGTTCTAGATTCAAATCCCTTCTGTTATTTGCTGTGTGATCTTGGACAGTGTAGATGCACTTTCAGAGCCTCCAGTGGGTCATTGTAGAATGATGATTATATCCCTTCCACACAGGGCTGCTGTAAAGATGTACTGTTGTTAGGAAGATGCTTAGCACAGGGCCTGTGGTAGAGTTGAACTCAGTCATGGGTAGCCGTTGGTCCAATAAATAGATTAAAGGCATTCCAGTAAAGGAGGTGAGAGGGACAAGCAGCGACGTACCCAGGGCAGAGGTGCAGGTGCTAGTGGTGGGTCTTAGGTGCTGGCAGTGGCAGGATGTATTGTCTACACAGAGTTTGAAGCCAGAATCCAAGTGACCAAACTTCCATCAGTGTTTCATTATCTCATGTGCTAGCAGTTGTGAGCACTGCCAGTAATAAAATCCTCTGGTCATGAGGTCACACCCTTGACAGGCCACCACTGAGATGCAAAAGTGCAACAGTGCCTGGTGCAGAGTGGTGTACACTCAGTAAAAAACTAGAATTTTGAATTTTTATTTGTTTATATACGGTGCTGGGGATTGAACCCAATGAATTTTGAATTTTGATCTTTCCCTGAGCTAGCCACATGCAACACTATCCCTCCTTGTAATACTTGCAATGGCAGCCAACCACGGGTCCCAGTTGGTCTTTTTTAATTATTGGAGCAAGGTTGTAGGGGGCATGCCATGTGTGAGAGTCAGAGGACCATTTGCAGGAATCAACTCTCTCCTTCCGCTATGTAGGTCCCAGGGCTTGAACTCAGGTCATGAGGCTTGACAGCAAGCACCTTTATCCACTGATCCATTTCACCAGCCCCTAGTTGGTCAGTCAATCACAAGAAGAAGCTATGATGTGTTGGTAGTTTAGGTGAGGTAGATGTATTAAATTGTAATACTTTTTTAAATTTTATTTTTTTCTTATTTTATGTGTATGTGTGTATTGCCTGCATGTAGGTAAGTGCACCCGTGTTGTGCAATGCCTATGGAGGTCAGAAGAGGCTGTCAGATCCCCTGGGACTGGAGTTACAGACAGTTGCTAGCTGCCATGTGGGTGCTGGGATTCGAACCCAGGTCTTCTGCAAGAACAACCAGTGTTTTTAACCGCTGAGCCATCTCTCCAGCCCCTAAATTGTAATATTTTTTAAAGGAAAATGCATTTTTGCTTTAAAAAAAAGATGTTCATTCACACACACACACACACACACACACACACACACATATATTTTTTTACTTGAAAAGCAGTTTACTGAATTAAGACAGAATCTTTTTTTCTTTTAAGATTTGCTTGAGGCTTTACAGTGCATAAACATTAAAATCAGTTCTGTGACTTTATGTTCAGAAATAACATCATCCCACTGGGCAGAAAATCTGTCTATCATATAAAACCTTCAGAGGACAGTGAACTTCACTCCTCGTGAACTACACAACTCTTCAGTTCAGCTGCTACAAAGAACTAAGGATCATGGCCAGAACGAGGCAGAACACTAGGAAGTTGCTAAGTAGTGAAGGAAAAACAACTTTAAAACGTATTTTACGTATAATACGTATTTTTAATGAAAAAGTACTCATGAAGTATGAAATGGTGACATTCACATATTTCAGTGGAAGTGAATATGCAATATTTAAATGCAAATTTTCCTCATTTACAAATTTTGGTTGAAGGAATTTAGGCCCAACTTGACATCCATATTTTCAGTTTGAGGTTTTTGGCTCTCAGTGGGTTTATATGAACTTGAACCCTTTGCAGGACAGGGGACTTTCTAGATGTATAGTACTTTGGAAAAAGGGGAATGCCCTGAACACCTCCTAACTTGGTAGATTCAGGAGCAAGTCACTGCTGCGGTCTGAGGAGAGTCAAGGCTCTACCTTCCTAGGCTCCTGTGGCCCTCCTTACCTAAAGGTACAGATGTACTGGCGACTCATCCCTAGAAGGTTGCCTAGACCTCTGAGCTGAGAAGGAGTAAGAGTGCTATCCCAGCTCCAAACCAAACTCCATTCCTCTTTGAAAGTAGCAGTGATGTCAGAAGTCCCATTGTCTCTTATAGCCCAGAAATTTAGCTCTTAGGTGACAGTGGATTAGCACATAGCAGAGTGTGGAGACACAGGCCTGTAATCTCAGAATTTGGGAGGCTGAGGCACAGAGATCTAGATTTGGAGACCAGCCTGAGCTACACAGTGAGTTCAAGGCTAGCCTGGGCTATGTAGTGACTCTATCTCAAAATATAAAAACTGAATTAACAAAAAAGGTTCAAGTTTGTTGAGATAAAGTTGGGTTTAGTCCTGTCTTCTCTTGCTTCTTTTTAAAAATTTTTACGAATATTTATTTTATATGTATGAGCATTATGCCTGCATATAGAAAGTGCACCTGTGTCATGCAATGTCCATGGAGCTCAGAAGAGGACAACAGATTCCCTGGAACTGGAGTTACAGACAGTTGTTAGCCACCATGTAGGTTCTGGGAACTGAACCCAAGTTCTCTGCAAGAGCAGCCAGTGCTCTTAGCCTCTGAGCCATCTCTCCAGGCCCCTCCCACTTCTTTTTTGAAGCCCCTGGTGGGCCTTCTTAGCATGTATCCAATTCTCCCACCTGGAAAGTTGCTGTCTCTCTCTAACACATCTCTCATGTCCTCCCTGGGTCTTTGGTGGCAGGCAAAATGTCAATGTTGGTGGGATTGAGCTTCTACTCAGACACAGCACAGAAAAACTCTTGACACTGCAGACACAGCTCACCAAAAAGACACATGTGCCCCAAAGTCATGGTCAGAGTCAGTGTTTTGTTTTGTTTTAATTTAGAAAAAGAAAGCACACTTTCCCTTGGCTCTAAGCTTAAGATGTTATGCTAAGATTCCAGTGAACAGATTGAAGGCCTTTTAAACATTGACTATGGCACCAGCTTCCTTTGCCCTGCTCTTGGTGACTCTTCTTGTATGACAGACAGATGCCTAGAGAGGGTAAGAATTGTGTGACCATCGGGCTCCTGGCTTCTGCTCAGATTACACTTGGCTCACTCTGACCGGTGTGCCCAACTCTTAAAAGTTGCAGCATGACATTTTCATCTAAAGAGTTTAAGCTTGAGAACTGAACAAGTGAGTTACAAAACAAAGCAAAACAAAAAACCCATCTTACAATGTTTTACGTATGTTTACAGTTTTGTGTTGACCACATTCATTCTCTTGTATAAGTGGTTTGCAGACACTGGGTTCACCTGCCTGGAATGCCCCTGTTTTTGATGCAATCATCTCCCCTTATCTGGGGGATACTGTCCAAAACCCCTGTGAATGCCTGAATCCACAGACATTACCAAGCCCTATAGCTAGTATGCTTTTCCTATACATCCACACCTACCATAACATTTAATTTATAAATGAGGCAAAGTGAGAGATTCACAACTGATAATAAAATGGAACAGTTAAACCGTGATTATAGCAAAATTGC
Source organism: Nannospalax galili (assembly GCF_000622305.1). Lineage (NCBI taxonomy): Eukaryota > Metazoa > Chordata > Mammalia > Rodentia > Spalacidae > Nannospalax > Nannospalax galili. The sequence continues at coordinate 4,185,840 of NW_008340872.1, read as the reverse complement.
CAGCATTAATACTCTTATGCCTTGGGGCTGTTATGAAGTAAAATCAAGTTTATTTTAATATAAATACTGCTATACTAAGACAATAGATCTGATAATGGAGACAGTCACCTAGTGACTGGGCAGGCAGCATATACAGTGTGGACATGCTGAGCAAAGGATGATTCACATCTTGTGTAGACAGAGCCCAGTGGCAAAAGATTTCACCACACTACTCAGAACAGAGTACAATTTCAAGCTTAGGAATTGTTTACTTCTAGAATTTTCCATGTACTATTTATTTTAAGGTAGTGTGTGTGTGTGTGTGTGTGTGTGTGTGTGTGTGTGTGTGTGCCTGCCTTAAAGAATACCGTAGGGTCTATAATCACTAAAGCTGTTGGGCATCTTGAGATTCATTGTTGATTCTGTCAGAAGTTAGCCATTGCCATAGCCCTGGTTTGTATTGCTTAGATTTTCTAGAAGACTTATGGTGGGAGCTGTAAAAATGTTTTGATTGCAACCCATAATAAGAAAAACATTTTACATATTGGGCCAACATAATATTTACTCACATTAATATAACTGAAGAATGATTTAAAATTACAGCAGCGTTTATCCTTTCTGAATGATGGGATGCCCTTTGATGTTTTGATGACTTGTAATTATTCTCTTTTATCTTTTTATCTTTTTTTCATGGAGAGAGGGAAAAGACAGTCTCACCATGTAGCTCACACTGGCCTCAAACTCCTAGTCTTCCTGCCTGAACTGGATGAGTGGTGGGATCATAGATATATGCCACTGCTCAACTCCTCTTCACTTTCTAAAATTGCTGGTCATGGGCTGGAGAGATGGCTCAACGGTTAATAACAATGGTTGTGCTTAACCTGGGTTCGAATCCCAGAACACACATGGCAGCTAACAACTGTCTGTAAATCCAGTCCTAGGGGATCCAACAGCCTCTTCTGACCTCTGTGGGCATTGCACGACACAGGTGCACTCACCTACATGCAGGCAATACACGCATACACATAAAATAAAAATAATAAAATTTTGAAAAATTGCTGGTCACAACTCACTAACTTAATTTCAAGACTTATCAATGGGTCTCAGATCACAATGTGGAAATTTTTTAGATTGAAGTGTATCAGGATCTGGAGTCAGCCCCCACTTCAGTCCAGGAAGGCACAGTGCAAGGTAAATCCGAGCTAAGGAAGGGTATGTGAGAAATGATGGTATTATTGGGAGCTGGTTTTCCTTCCCTTTAGACATAGTCTCCTCGATCATTGCCACCATCCCAGGCCAGCCCCGGCCAACTAAAACAGCTCAACTTTAGTGCTTCCTGCCTGTGCTTTAAAGGGCTGTGGGGGTGGGGGACAATTCTAAAGGGCTGTTTTGTGTGGAGTTCATTACTGCTTTTAGAGCAGGAGTTAGTGGAGGGGTTGGATTCAGTATCAATTATCATTGTTTCTAAAGTATTGTGAGGTATTATTTATATAACATTGAATTCACCCATTTTAAGTGTACAAGTCAACCTTTGGCAAATTTATTGAGCTCTTCCTCTTGACCATAGTCAGGCCATAGAACATTCCTGTCTTCTCACGAAGTTTCCTCTGTCCATTTGTTGACCCTCTTTGATCATACCCCTAGTCTCATCAAACCGTATCTCTGCATTCTTCCCTGAAATATTTGCCTTTTCTGGATACTTCACATATGGTCAAATGACGTAATGACATTTTGTTCAGTGACAGGCCACATATTTGATTGTGTGCCTTATAAGATTATAACAGCTGAAAAATACCTCTTACCTAGTATTTCTACTGCACATACCCTGTGTTGAGCTATGTTTAGAAACAGAAATACTTAGCACTGTGTTAGTCACCTGTGATCTTTAGGACAGCAGCACACTGTGCAGGTTGGTAGCCCAAGAGCAAAAGCTATATACCACATGGCGTAGGTATATAGGAGCCGGGGATGTGGCTCAGTGGTGGGGCATATACCTAGCATCCAGGAGGCTGTGAGTTCAATCCCTAGTACCAAAAAGAAAAGAAGGAAACTCAACAACCAAATAGTGTAGGTGTGTAACAATCTAGATTTACATAAGTGTTCTCCATGATGTTCACACAATGGCAAAATTCCCTGACTACACGCCTTCCAGATCATATCCCTGTTATTAAGGACCGGTGATTGTACAATGGTTCCCCTTTTTGTGTGTGGGATGCATCCCAAGATGCCCAATGGATGTTTGAAATAGACACTAGGTCTTTTTCTACACATGCATACTTATGGTAGAATTTATTTTTAAAATTAGATAATAGTAAAAGATTAGCTATATCAATTACTCTAAGGAAAGATATGTGAATGTAGTCTTTTGGAATTTTCTATTTAATATTTTTAAACTGTGGTTGGCTGTCCTTAACTAAATCCTTGGAAGGAGAAAACTTGGATAAAGAGTAAACTGGTATAAATGAAACCATATGCTACATAGTCTTTTGTGTTTAGGGTGTTAGAAATTGAAATTAAAAATTAAAATCATTCTAAGTCATTATCGGAAACTTTTGTTTGGGCCCAGCAGATGAAGGCGCTTGCTGCCAAGCCTGACGACCTGGGTTCAGTCCTTGGGGCTCACATGGTAGAAGGAAAGAATAAATTCCCACAAGTTGTCTTCTTACCTTTCACACACGTGTTGTGGCACGCATGCCCCCCCACATACACAATAAATAAATAAATAAGTGAATAAATGTAAAAAAATATTTTACTAATTGAATTGTTTTAGCAAATATTCTATCTAAAAAAATAGTAGAATGCTTTCTTCAGCAGTTTATTATAACGTCAACTCTGCGTGACATTGCAAAGAAAGATTTTTTTATCATAACACAGTAATCCTCCTACCTCAGCTTCCTTATAGGAATGAACCATCATGCCCAGTCCTTTGTGTATGATGGAGTCTCCTATATACCAAACTGGTCTTGAACTTGCTATGTTGCTAAGGTTGACCTTGAACTTCAGATTTACTTCCCAAGTGCTGGGATTACAGATTTGAGCCACCACATCTGGTTTATATGGTGCTGGGGATTAAACTCCAGGCCTCATGCATGCTAGGCACGCACTCTGTCGACCAAGCTGCATGTACCCCAGGCCCCACTCTGCGTTCTTTTGAACAAAGTACACCAGGTTCATACAGACAGTGTCATGGAGTTGGTGGCAAGGTTTCAGGGGTGCTTTTCTCTGAGCTTTAGCTGTGTGAGTCTCAAGCCAGAATTTGCTGAAGGGCTCCCTCCAGTTAAGGAATCTTTGATCTGAAGTGGATGGAGAGAGAGAAACTTCCCACTCACCTGGCCCTTCCCAAGACTTGAGCAGGCTGTCACCCTCCCAGCCTTTCTCTTGTGTTTGAAGTTTAGTGTGACTCCTGGGGCTTTCGCCCTGTACTCAGGTTGCTCCCCACCTCCTTCCTGCAAGGAGACTTATTTCCCAGGGCCTGAAACATCCAGGCAGCCAGGGCCATCTTGACGTCCCCTTCTCAGAGCACAGCTTCACAGGGGCGGGTGGCCAGGCTGTAGACGGTCCCCATTCATTTCAAGGCTGATGATGCCACAGGTTTCTGCTTCTTCTCCAGATGAATTAAAAAACAAAACTGTATGTGAGGACCAGGAGCTGAAGTTACACTGCCACGAGACCAAGTTCCTCAACATCTACTCTGCCACCTATGGCAGGAGGACCCAGGAAAGGGATGTCTGCTCCTCAGATGCAGAGCGGCAACCTCGCTTTGGTAGGTGACGCTATTTGGCTATAATCCGGGTGCTCTCTGAGTGGATCGTGGGCACTTCCCCAAGGAAGTGTGGCTAGTACCTGGATTGATGGGCAAATGAAGGGCAGGGAGGAGCCATCTCAGCAGGCCTCTCTGCCCTACATTCCCAAATCTGTCAGTAGTTTGGTGTTTCCACATGGAGTAGATAGTGAGCGCTTGCTGTATGCAGGGCCTTGTTCTAGGTATTGGGAAGTTATCAGTGACCAACAGTCTACCCAACAGTCATACAGCTGACGTTCCAGCATGTTTGATCCAAACTGGGTGAAGTACCTAGTCAGACTGATGTAAAAAATTAACCATCTCACTCTAATCTGTGGCAGTGAAAAAGTTGGACCTCTCTCTGCTGTGCTACCTGAGAGAGCAGCCTCAGCTTTGAAGCAGTCAAAGGGGTGTGTTTATTGATTGATTGACATCTAGCATGAGCACTTCAATACAATAATGAGTTAGAATTTATTCATGTATGGCACAAGAAATGAAAGATTAATTTTATAAAGAGGATCAAAGAGATGACTCAGTGGGTAAAGGCCCTTACCACCAAGCCTGACAACCTGTTTTCAGTCCTGGAGACGTACATGGTGGAAGGAGAAAACCGATTCCCACAAGTTGTCCTCCGACCTCCATGTGAATGCTGTGGCATGTTCTCTCTCTTTTCCCACACACACACACACACACACACACACACACACACACACAAATGAATACATTTGATTTTAAAATTAAAAAAGAGATATTCTGGAGTTGGAGAGATGGCTCAGTGAATAAGAGCATTGACTGCTCTTGAAAAGGACCCAAGTTCGGTTCCCAGCACCCACATGGTGGCTAACAACTGTCCATAACTCCAGTTTCAGGGGATCCAATGCCCTCTTCTGACCTCCGAGTGCTTTGCATAGCACAGGCACACTTGTATACATGCAGGCAATACACTCATATACATAAAATAAAAAATAATAAAATACTTTTTGAAAAATTTTTTTTTTGTCTTTTTGAGACAGGGTCTCTCTGCAGTCTAAGCTGGCCTGGGACTTGCTATGTAGACCAGGCTGGCCTCCATCTCACAGAAATCCACCTGCCTCTGCCTCCTGAATCCTGGGATTAAAGGCGTATACCACCACACTCAGCTAAAAAGAAATTCTTGCCAAAGCAATATGTTCGACCCTGAAAAACAATCCATAGGTGACCTCATTACCTAGTAAGCTCTTGGGTGAGACAGCAAAGAACCAGGACATGGGAGCACATGCCCCTGAAGGCCTTTTGGTGTTTGGATATAGTCTGAGTGTCTTCCATGGTCCATGTGCCTAAATTTAATCCCTGCTAGGAGGTCTGAAGATGACAGCAACTTTAGTGTTGCTGAAGAATTTAGAGGTTTAGCCTTGGAGGTGATTAAGACAGGTAAAGTCATCAGGGTGGAGCCCCCATGACTGAATTCTCATGCCGTTAAAAGAAGAGAGTGAGATCAGAGGAGACTCGTACAGACATTCCTGACCCTGCCATGTGCTGTCCCGTGCTGCCTGGGGAGTTTGCCAACAAGAAGGTCATCATCAGATACAGGCTCTTGACCTTGGAACAGAACTATGAGCCAAAATAAACCCCTTTTCTTTATAATGTTACTCAGCTCAAGTATTTCATTACGGTAAAACAAAACCCAAGAAACAAATACAGAAAGTTTGCATTGGGAGTATACAGAATCATTACTATAATCATTACTGTACCTGAAAATGTGGCAGTGGCTTTGAAGCTGAGTGGTAGCAGAGATCAGAGGAGTTTGGAGGAAGGCTGGAAAAAGTCTCTATTGCTATAAGCTGAATGTTATTGGTTAATTCTGGCAAGGGTTCAAAAGAGACTAGAAAATTAGTCTTAGATGGAAATCAGGATCCTCTTACAAACTAGAGAGGTCGTCCTTGTTATAGGGTAGTGAATATCCCTGCTGTAAAATACCCATGCCCTAAAACTTTGTGGAAGACCACACTTAAAGATGATGGACTAGGGGTGGAGAGATGGCTCAGCAGTTAAGAGCACTGGCTGCTCTTGCAGAGGACCCAGGTTCGATTCACAGCACCCACATGGCAGCTAAAAACCCTCTGTAACTCCAGTTCCAGGGGGTCCAACACCCTCTTTTAACCTTCCACAGGCATTGCACAACATGCCGGCAATACAATCATACACATAACAAATAAAAATATAAAATACTAATATGATGGGCTAGTTTAGTTGGCGGGTGAGATTTCAAATTAACAAAGATTCTTGCTGTAGCATGGGCATTATTGGCTGCTTTGAGTCAGATTTACAGCGACACTCAGGACCAAAAAGGAAAGATTCGCAAAACTCAGTCTGGTCAAGGAAGGAGCTAAGAACAAGAGGGTGTGGGTGTGGCAGTGAAACCATTGCTGAGGAGATTAGTGTGGCTAGAAGCCAGTCAGTTGCTGTGCTTCTAGATGACTGGGGAAAGGCCTGGAGTCAAGCAAGCCTGGATACAGCTCAGGCTGTCACTAGACCTTGGCACTCCGGCTGTGCTGAGTTTGCAGGTGTGCAGAATGCAGGTGGTGTGGTGGTGTGGCAGCTTCCATTGAGATCTCAAAGGAAAACCTGGGAGACCTGGAGGAACTTAACTAATGGTTAGAGCCCCCACAGAGAGCCCCTAAATGAGCTGATGTATAGTGAGAGCCCCTAAATGAGCTGATGTATAGTGGAGCTGATATTGGTGGGTCCGGGGGTTCAGAGGGCACCTGCCAGGATTCCCAGGTTCTTGTGTCTGAAACAAGGAGTTGAATGAACATGAATGGTAGCAAGCGAATTGTGATAATTTATTAAAAAAATATACTTCCAAGACAGGAAGTGGGTCAGAGCAGGAAGAAAAATCTAGAAACTCAAGAACTGCATTGTAATGGGGGGGGGCTTTTTTTAAAACAAATTTTTATTTATTTATTTTTACTTTTTATTTGTATGAGTTATGCCTGCATGTATGTAAGTGCACCCATGTCATGCAATGCCCAAGAGGTCAGAAGAGGGCGTCTGATCCCCTGGAACTAGAGTTATGGATGGTTGTTAGCTGCCATGTGGGTGCTGGGATTTGAGGCCGGGTCTTCTGCAAGAACAGCCAGTGCTCTTAACCACTGAGCCATCTCTCCAGCCCCAATGGGGCCTTCTAAACACCACAATTGAGGAGTTTTTGTTGTTTTCATAGTGCAAGTTTTCTCACATACTCTCTGTTGTAAGGTAGTATATAAGCCACAGGTTACCCTCAGACATCCTGGAATGCCTCTGCATCTGCACAGGTGGCTCTAGACAGTCCCCCAGTGGGCATCAGGCCAGTCTTTGCCCACAGGTTTTTCTCACGTACTCATTTTACTGCCTTTGTGTAAGGCTCTCTGGAACTCATTTGCAGCTCTACTGTCCTGTCTCAGAGCCATGAGTGTGGAGGCTCAGGGGGGACCCAAGACAAGCAGAGCTGTGGGCACCACACAACTCTCCCTATGGAAAGCTGCAGGATAGAGCAGGCTGTGGCCAGGAACGCCGTGAGGCTTGGAACCCTCCCTTCACTACAGAGTGCACAAGAGGCCCGACATGAAGCTTTCGGACTTTGCCTGGGCTGCTGGCTTTCTGTCTTGCTCTGAGATGACTGCCTCTTTGCATCTGTCTACTTCCCCTTTGGAACAGAAATGCTCCCCTGTGTCTGTTCTGCCATTAGATCTTGGAAATGGGAAACGTGTTTTGATTTTACAGACCTGTAAGGAGTCAGCCTGAGTCTCAAATGAGACTTTGGACTTTTAAATGAATGCTGGATTGAGCTGAGCCTATGAGTCTCTTGCAGATAGAAAGGATTTTGCCTTAGGATATGAGCCTTAGGGGTCAGGGAAGGGTGCTATGGTTTACACATGATTCGGTATGTCCCCCAAGGGCTCACATGCTGAGCTTTAGTCCCCATTGAAAGGTATTATGAAGGTGGAGACTGAATCCCATTGCGGCATTTAGAGGTGGGGCCTTTGGGCAGTGATCAGGATTAGACAGTTACCAGAGTGCAGATCATGTGATTTAATTCCAGTGGCTTTACAAGAAAAGGGAGAGCCAGCACACACACACACACACACACACACACACACACACACACACACACTACACACACACACACACACACACACACACACACACACACACATACATGCAAAAAAAACACACATATGCTCCCTGCTTCTTGCATGTGCAGCTCTGTGCTTCCCCTAGACTCTGCCAGTAAGAAGGCCACCACCACATGTGGACCTTTGACCATCCACCAGTGCCATGAATCAAGATAAGCTTCTTTTCTTTATAGCTGCCAAGCCTCAAATATTTCATTATAGTAATTAAAATGGACCAACAGAAGCCCATATGTCCTGGGAAGGTTTTTCTCTTTTAAACAATTACATTTATTTATGGGGAGGGGGGCATGTGCCTACATGCATGTTTGGAGGTCAGAGGACAACTTGCAGGAGTGGATTCTCTCCTACTATGTGAGTCCCAGGGATTGAACTTGAGTTGTTCAAGGCTTGGTGGCAAGCACCTTTACACCCTGAGCCATTTCACTGGCCAATGTGCTTTTCTCTTGAGTATAGTGGACATCTGTCAAGGGCAGCCCTGGCAGGCCCCAAAGTCACCCGTATTCAGCTGCTCAGAAGTAGATGGGGGGTCAGTTCCCTGTCTTCACAGGTATAGTTGTCAAATGAACCAAAAGGCACTTATAAGGCTGGGTGCAAATTATCTCAATGGCTTACTCTCAGCTCCTTTCCCAAAGAGTGATCTGCCAAGTTCCTGAAACTCCTTCCTCTTAAATCACTTTTGAGTGGATTGGGATAGGAGCTGTAGGATTGTCCCCTTGATCTCCCCACCCCTCCTGCCTCTCCCCACTGCTGCTGTGGAAGGGGCAGTGCACTGAGCTACTGGAGGAGTCTCCCGCCTCCGAGGCTTGCTGTTGTCTCTCACAGTGCTCAGAGGCACCCATTTTAAAGGCAGGTCTGTCCCATACCCTTCTTAGCCTGCTGCAGGGCTTCCCTATAGGATCTGTGTTCCGTTGCTGGATAAGGGACCCTGGCTATCTACCCTCTGCTGCCACAGGAACTTTCCGATTCTGCTTTTTCATGTTTTCATTATTCAAAGAGGGATTCATGGGAGTTCTGCAGGACACTGCTGTGGCCTCTGTTTCTTTATGCATTCTACTCTGCCCCTTTCCCATATATAATTTTTAAAAATTTATTTATTTATTTAGTGTGTGTGTGCGTGCATGCATGTGTGTGTGTGTGTGTGTGTGTGTGTGTGTGTGTGTGTGTGCACAGACAAGTGGAAGTCAGAGGACAACTTGTGGGTATCTCCTCCTACCATGTTTGTCCCAGGGATCAAACTCAGGTCGTCAGACTTGGTGGCAGGTGTCTTTACTCACTGAGCCCTCTTGCTGGCCCTACATCATTTCTTAACATAGATGAAGGGTGTTCTGTTGGTCAGACTTACTAACTCTAACCTGTGTGTTTCAGGAAGTTCCAACAAGCAACTGTTTCAGCTGTTTTTTTAGGCAAACAAATATCATTTGGCCAAGTAGGTCAATCTGTTGGATGAGTGATCTGTGTTTACAGGTGGCTGCCCACATTCCCAGGAAGCTGGGTAGGAGCTGGGCTCAAATGGGAAAGTAGTCAACTAAATAAAGTGTTAGATGCCAGTGCTAAAGATAGGTTTCCTTGGAGAGCTGGAGGAATCCCCAGGTTAGATCATGGTTTAACCCAATAACTTGGAAGATGCGGGAAGAACTGTTCCCCTTTCTTAGTGATTTAGATTAAACAATTTAAGCTATGGCCAAAATGATGTGCTGACCAGTCCCTCACCTCCTGTCCATATGACCAATCATGTGCAGCATCCCCAGTACATGAAATGATAAGGACCAAGCTCTTTACTGCATTAATGACCCATGGCCCAAGTACCAGAGCCTGTCTTGCCCTGTACTCTGCAATGTGAAGGCTTCAAATGGAAGTCAAGGCTTTTGAGGGAACCCAGCTCATCCCAGCCGTCAGACTCACATGGAAGCTGCAGGTCCATGTTCATCTCTCAGATCAGAACCATATATGCAAAGACACAAACCTTTGGGCTGGGGAGATGGCTCAGTGTGTAAAATGCTTGCTGTGCAAGCATGAGGACCTGAGTTCAGATCCCCAGCACCCATGTAAAAAAAAGCAGGACATGGTGGCACACCTGCAGTTGTAACACAGAGGGTAGAGGCAGGAGGGTCCCTGGGGCTTGTTGGCCAGTCAGTCTAGCCAGTTAGTGAGCTCTAGGTTCAGTCACAGAGCCTGTCCGTCAACAAGAAAAAAGTGAAGAATGAAAGTGGAGGGCACCTGACATTGACCTCTGGCTCCATACACACATGCACTGTTGTATATGCCTGCACATACATGCATACACAATATACACACACAAAACAAAATTTAATTTTTTAAAAAAATGCAAACTGCGACTGGGGAGATGGCTCAGGATTTAAGAGTACTTGTTGCTCTTGCAGAGGACCCAGGCTTGGTTCCCAGCACCCACATGGTGGCTCACAAACTCCTGAAAGTCCAGCTCCAGAGGCTCTGACATCCCCTTCTGGCTTCTGTGGGTACCATGTATCTGTGTGGTGCACATGCATGCATGCAGACAAGCAGACACATAACATTTTTAAAAATCTTTTAAAAGATACAAACTTTTGCTGACTAGTTCATCTCTCTATTAAACAGAAAGCCAAGGAATCATTTCCTCTCTGGTAAGCAGCACATTGAGGTTGCTAACTGCACTTGGCAATTACTCCCTTAAACTCTCCAGTTTATCTCTTTTGTAGAACTATTCTTTTTTTAAGACAGGGTCTCCCTGTAGCCCCAGCTGTCCTGGAACTCACTATGTAGACCAGGCTGGCCTTGAACTCACAGAGATCTGCCTGCCTCTGCCTCCCAAGTGCTGGGATTAAAGGCGTGCGCCACCACGCCTGGCCAGAACTATTCTTTAATGTCACCCACCTGAAAAAGCATACTTCCTGTCTCTCTGGGTGACCCACCCACTCCCTTCCCAATCCTACAGTCTCCTTCTGGTGACAGTGTACCTCCAATCTGGCCTTTTGGTTTCCAGCCCCGCTCCGGATATCTCTCACCTGGATTATAGACATGCCTTCCTCTATTTAGCAGCTTCTAGAAGGTTCCATTGAGTTAAACAGACCACATGTCCCCCACCCCCAACCCATGTAAAATCCTGCACTCTGCCCATTGTAATTAGAATACATACAATTGCCAGCGATGGTCCTGTCTGCCCCCTTGCCTCACTACCTCTGACTCATATGCTTATTTGTACCCCTGGGCCTTTGCCCACACTGTTCTTTTAGACTGGACTTTTCTGACCCCACATCTTTGTGTGGCTAGGTATGTCACACTATTCAGGAGTCAACTCAAATACTACATTGGAGAGGTTTCCCTGGCACCTGCTAGCATAGAGCCTGTTGCTGCCACCCCTACCTGTGACTGATTTTTCTTCTCAGTGTGGAAATAGTATGGCCCATCTTCCCAGAAACTGAGTTCTGCAGGACGGTGTCTGTGGAATTCTCATCAACCAAAGTGGTGTCTGTCACAGAATGGGTGTCCATGTAAACTGCAAGATGCATGAATGAATCAGAGCCCCTGCTGAGCTTGGAGAGGCACCCACACTCAGCTCTGGTTGCGGACTGGGAATGTAGGCCTGGTGTTGTCATGGCCTTTAACCACTCCTGAGATGCTGGAAATCTGGGTTTTTTAAGAAATGTGATACTTTCCAACTTTTAAAACATTGAGCCAGCCAAAGAAAACATGCCTACAGGCCACATCCGGGCCACAGGCTGTCGGTGTGTGTGTGATCCCTGCTCTTGGTTCCCAGCTAGCTATTCCTGGGCTCAGCTGCATGGCTTTGAAGAAGAGGGAAGGCTCTTTCAGCCTTCATCCTAGACCTGGCATGAGCTCAAAAGGAGAGCTGAGGGCCGAGGGGCTGGTTCTCATCATGGGCCCCTGAAGGGGTGCTCTGCGGTTGGTGTCCCAGACATCTGGCTTGAAAGATTGACTTGTGTTCTTTCCTATGCGTGTGAGCTGAATTCTAGCAGGTCCTCATGCTTTAGATTTGGAGTGTCCCACTAGAAGCCTGTGCTTTGGTGATCAATTGATGGGTAAGGCACCCTGTGGTCGGGGGCCATTCTGGCTCCCACAGCAGCTTAGTGTGACTTCAGTGCTCAAAGACTGTGAGAGAGCATTTCCAGAACTTTCTACATCATCATCATCCTTCTTCAGCACAAATACCACAACATTAAACAGAAATGAGAAAAAGATTCAGTTACGATTTTTACCTATCAAATAACAAGATTATTGACTTTCCTGGATTTCTTCCAAGCCCTGGTGTCAGAGACTACATAATGGCAATTTGCCTAATTTGCCTTCTGTCTTTTTTCCTTTAACTTTGCATCATGGGTATTCTTCCTTGTGGTTAAGAAGATTCCAGCAGTGACAGTCACTGTCTATCATCTTTCTTGAAGGATATATTTATTACATGTTGTATCTAACTGTTTCCTGCTGGGGTGGCTTCTGCTGTTACAGAGTTTTAAGACTGTTACACATTTTCTAGGATGAGCTTTCTCTTGTTCCTGGCTTATTTCCTTGGGATAAATTCCCACACATTTTATCCTGAAAGAGGGCAGGGAACATGTTTATAATTCTTCATACACATCGTCAGAGTGTTTCCCAAAAACTTTTGGTACCAATTTCCATGTGTAAGCAGGGAGGTACAAGCTGCGGGTTGGCCTGCAACTTTGGCAGTCTGATGTATGATTTTCCTGAACATTTCCAGTTTAAGGCATATAAAACAGCCCTGTGATACTGTTTTAATTTGCCTTTCTTGGGTTATGGATGGCCTTGACACATCCTTGTGTTTCTGTGGCTATTGTGTTTGTACGTGTGCACATCCTCTCTAGCCTTTCCCCTTTTTTATGTCTCTTTACTGGAATCTTGACTGATTAATCTATTGACTTCACAAATTTTTGCAAGCTTTTGTCAAGAGTAGAGAGTAACTCCTTAGTGGTTTTTCTGCAGTGAACATCTCTAACAGTCTATTATTTCTGAACTTGTAGTTTGGGTTTGTTACCTAAGGCTGGTTACTGTTTTTTTTTAATATTTTATTTATTGTTTTTATTTTATGTGTATGAGTGTATTGCCTGCATGTATGTGAGTGCACCTGTGTCATGTAATGCCACGGAGGTCAGAAGAGGGCTTCGGATTCCCCTGGAACTGGAGTTAAGGGCGGTTTGTAGCTGCCATGTAGGTGCTGGGAATCAAACCCGGGTCCTCTGCAAGAGCAGTCAGTGCTCTTAACCGCTGAGCCATCTCTCCAGCCCCTGGTTACTGGTTTTTAAAATAATATTTTTATTTATTCTTGGAAAATTTCATGTGTGTATACAATGTATTTTGATATTATCCACTCCCCTACTACCTCCCTCTCCCTCCCTCCAGGTCCCACCAACCTGACTCCCTCCTGACTATAGGTCATCTTTTGTTATTGTTGTTGTTAATAGCCCTGACCACTTTTGATTGTGTGTATTTCATATGTAGAAGAGCTTCAAGAGGAAGGGGATGATCAACTATGAAAAAGCCCCCATAGTAGACATCAGTTTAAGTGTGTGCTACCCCTGAAGTCACAGGAGTGCTGCCACCAAACCACTGTCAGCATCCCAGGGCTGCCCATTGCCTGGGCATCAGTGGAACACACACTCCTTACTGAGCCTGTGGATATGCTTCTTTCTGTGTTCTGGGACCACAGGGAGGGCAGTGTCCCGGGTCCTGTGCACAGTGTTCTAAGCTGGTTCCATCTGCAGTGTGACAGGCCAGGCGAGACATGGGGAAGTGGGTGCTGAGGTGGTCAGCCTTGGTCACACACCACAGCCTTGTCTAGGCCAAGGCTTCCTGATCTCCCCATTCTGCTACACACAGACAGTTGTACTTATCTGACACAGCACAGAGAAGGGTAAAGAGACAGCTGCTCAAGGCCAATTTAATGGCTAGGCAGGCGGGGCACCCGTGGGGTGCATCTAGCCTACTGCACCCATCCAGTGTTAAGGTGGGAAGCTCTGGGCTGGAGCTGCACTTGGCCTCAGGGTATAAGGACCTGATAGAAAGCTTTTTATCAAAGCCCCCTCAAGGTCCTCCTGACTCCTACCCACTGCCCACTTCCAAAGCTACTCCTACAGCAACGAATTTCCAAATATCAAACTGTATTCATTTCCTATTGCAATGTAACAAAATACCCTACATTTTAAGGGGTCATGATAAAACACCTATTATTTTGCAGTTTCTGTGGGGCAGGAATTCAGAAGTAGCTGGGTCCAGCAGTTCTTGCCTAGGATCCCATGGGGCCTCATGAGATTGCAGCTCTGATGTTAGGAACTGGAATGCTAGGGTTCCAAGGTGGCTGGCTTAGGTGGTGAGAAGCTGGCAGTAAGCTTCAGGCCCGCCCCCTCATGGGTCCCAGAGTGTCTTCATGAAGTGACAGCTGGCTTCTCCTGAGAACAGTATACAAAAGAACAGGAAGCCATCCATCCTCCTCTCTGCCACGTTCTGTTATTTACACAGACCAAGCCAGGTGCATTGTAGGAAGCCTGGTATATTATGGGAAGAGGGTATGCAAGGTCACAATTCTAGGAGGTAGAATGAATTCCATTGCTGCAAACCATCTTGAAGGCTGTTTTGGGCTAATTTGTGTGGCCCCTTCAAACCTTGAGGTCCTAACTCTCAGTACCTCAGAATATGATTTGACTTGGGAATAGGCTCTTTAAAGAGGTGATTAGGTTAAACTAAGGTCACTCCAGGAGGCCCTGATCCAATCTGATTTGTGTTCTTATAAGACGGTATCGGGACACAGACATGCACAGTGGGGCAGACATGAGCAGTGAAGGCACACAAGATACATACTCACTGAGAGAGGCCTCAGGGAGTCAGCCCTGCTGACACCTCCATCTTGAACTCCTAGTCTCCAGAACTGTGGGGAAGCAAACGTCTGGTGTTCGAGTCAAGACTGTATCACCTCAACCCTAGCAAACAAATACAAAAGCAGATGAGCACACCTTGTAAGTGACAACAGAAAATCACATCATACTTTCCTGTGAGTTCTTGAGGGTACCTCGGCCAAATGCTTTTCTGAAAGATCTTTAAGCAGTCGTGGCTGGTCACCACAAAGAACACATCCAGTAGACGGGAGACTAAAAGGGCACAACTGGGATGGGTTACCACTGCCCTGAGCACCAGCACAGCAGTGCTTTAACTCCAGGTGGGAGAGCGCCTTCCCAAAGAACTGGGCTCTAGGGTGTGACTCCGCCATGGTGTGTCATTTCCTGCCATGGTCACATTTTCTGGGTGGGCTCCAGGGATTCTGCTATTTCCTTAATAAGAGAATGAGAAAACCACACAATGGGCTCAAAGGCTGGGCTGAGGCTGTCCCAAGGCCAAGTGTGGGCAGGCCTGGGCTTTTCAGCCAAGATCAAGGTGCCAGGAGCTCCCACTGCCAAGACAGGGCCACTTAAGAGCAGCCAGCCCAATTATCTAAATAAACACTGGCTGCAAGAGTGATTAACTTCAGTCACAGTGCTAAACAATTGCCAAAAAAATAAGAATTCAAATGGGTGAGTATCTTGTTATCACATGTATTGGAGAGGAGGGAGCTTGGCAGAAGGCATTAAGTGAAATCCGCGTGGGAGGGAAATAACCACTTTAAAAAAAAAAACAACCAAATCCTGGGAATGGTTCAGAGCTTGGCGTCAGCAAGGATACAGTCAAACCTCAATAAGACCTGAATTAACTCGGCCATTTCCTGATATCACAGCTAAGATAAAGTCTCCAGTGTTAAGTTCTTTTTGCTAAAGTATAGAAATACATCTAGTGTACATCAACACTGGTCCTGAGACTTCCTTGGATCTTATACCGGAGTATTTTTTTCCTTCTATTAGCCTTGAGGATTTATTATGTTCAGGGTGGGTTGGTGATGTAGCTCAGTTGGTAGAGTGCTTGCTTAGCATGCACCAGTCCTTGGTTTGATCTGCAACACCACATAAACTGCGCATGGTGGTATAATTCCAGCACATGTGGAGATGGAAACAGGAAGATCAGAAGTTCAAAGCCATCCTCAACTACATAATGAGTTTGAGGCTAGCTTGGGCAACCAACATGAGACCCCAGTGTCAAACCAACAACAAACAAAACCTATGGTCAGACAGATATCTCCTTATAGCACTTTCTAGAACACTCATTTAATTCTGTGAGCAACACAGTGATACCATTTCAAAGTAATAGCTTGTTGGTGTGTCACAGCCTTCATGTGTTAGATGCTCTTTGACAGAGCACTCTATGACCAAGAATTCCTATGGAAAACCCCATTCTTGAATACAAGTATTGAGCTCTATAAAGGCTCTACATGACATTGCTTATTACGTTAAAAACAGAGATCATCTCAGTGACCCACAGGATGTTACAAACAGGTGAAAAGTGAGGCAGCTCTTTAAAATAATGGGGGGCTGGAGAGATGGCTCAGCAGTCAAGAGTACTTGCTGCTCTTGCAGAGGACCTGCATGGCAGCTCATAACCATCCATAGCTCCAGCTCCAGGGAATCAGACATCCTCTTTATGAGCACATTTCATGTGTTCTGTGCATATGTACATGCAGGCAAACCCTCATACACATAAAATAAAAACAAATCTTGAAATAAATACAATAAATCATATGGTTAAATGTTCACACATATATGAATACAGGGAAAACCCAGCATTCAAAGTGATACGTTCGTGCCCCGGTGAGGAGGAAGGGTCTTTACACCCAGAAAAGTGGCTGCAAGAATTTTTTTTTTTTTTTTTTTTGAGACAGGGACTCCCTGTAGCCCCAGCTGGCCTGGAACTTGCTATGTAGACCAGGCTGGCCTTAAACTCACAGAGATCTGCCTCTGCCTCCTGAGTGCTGGGATTAAAGGTGCACCCAGCTTCAGATGTTCTTTTGTTTTTGTTGTTGTTTTCTGAGACAGGGTCTCAGGCTTAGGTAGGCCTCAAACACATTATGTAGCCCAGGCTGGCCTCAAACTCCTGACCCTTTTGCCTACATTTCCCAAGTTCTGGGCTCCCACATCCTGCTTAAATGTCAGGGTAAACCCCCCCCCCCCCCGAGAGTGGAATTTGCTGGGGATTTTTGTGTCCAGTTTAGTCTTATCTGTGCTTTTAAAATATAAACGTGTTTATTTTTGGAATGAGTTTGAGGCCAGCCTGGTCTACATAGTGAGTTCAAAGCCAGCTGGGGCTACATGTCTCAAAAAAAAAAAAAAAAAAAAAACACACACACAAACTCTAAAACTCAGATTTCTAAGGTAAATTTTGTGTTTCAGTCACACAGCTTCTGCACGAATCTCATTTCAGAATGTTCTCTGGAGACCGAAGGACTTTCCCACTTAGAGAGGGAAGTTCAATGAAGAGGGGCCTGATTTTGGTCTGGCTTACATGTGAGATGTGTGACTTAGAAGAAACAGAGCAGTTTTTAAGTTTTATTTTTACTTATATTTATGTGTATGTGTGTGTGCCTCTGTGAATGTGTGCCACATGTGTGCAGGTGCCCTCAGAGAACAGAAGAGGGCCTCAAATCCCAATGTGGGTGGGTGCCAGGAACTGAACTCGGGTCCTCTGGAAGAGCAGCACAGAAGACCCTTTCTAGAAGCCTGACTGAGAAGGTAAAAAGACCAGGCTAGAGACAGGGTTTTGGATATGGGAGTGTAGGGTTATTGTTGTGAGGGTAGAGAAAGGTGTCTTCCTTAAGACTTAAGTAGATATGGGCACATCTAGGGCCTCTTTGCCCACCAGCAGTTCTTCTTTCAGCCAAGAACCTCCCCCAGGGCATCTCCAAATCCACACACTCTCTTGAAAGCGCTTCCATCTCAAATGCAGAATGGTCATTTTCAATATCTCATCTTCTACTAACTCCCTGCTCCAGTGCTTCCCCAGACATGGTCTCCAGCATCAGTTTCCCAGGTCCTGTAGCTTAAGATCAGAAATGGTCCTGGACAGCTCCCTCACCTGACAGCTCCCCACCCGTGCTCCACCAGGTCAGACTCCAGTCTCCAGAGTTCACGTTCAAATCCCACTGCACTCTAACGTTCCAGAACTTCCTGAGTCTGCTTTCATATCCCTAAAGTAATGAGAAGGGGGGGAGGTTGGTAACATTAAATCAGTCAGCATGTAATGTTAAGAACAGAAGCTTGTGCAGTGTCAGCTGTTAGGTGTGAACTGAACTTTGCAAGGTCTCTAAAGTTCTCTACTCTTCCATCCTTACTCTTTAAGCCCTTAACTCCTCAAATGTCCTGTGCAGTGTTTTGTAAACTTTATTTTTAATTTTTATTTATTTATATGTGTGTACATGATGGGGGGCATGTGTGTCATAACACACATGTGGAGGTCAGAGGGCAACTTTGTGGAGTCAGTTCTCTCCTTCTACCTTTATGGGATTCCTGGGGTCAAAGTCAGGTCTCCAGGCCTGTGCAGTAAGCTCCTTTACCCACTGAACCATCTCACCACCACCCCTCAAAGTACATTATTAAAATTGCTTCCAAACTGCTCTCCTGCCCCAGGTTTCACTCCCCCACACATCCCCCCGGGATGTTCCATCCACTGTCCTCCAAGGCCAATATATCAGGCTCTTTCTTTAGATTCCCTGTTGCTTCCGCCATGATGTTTCAATACATTAGGCGGGCAGTCAGCTTTGCCCCAGTCTGCCCTTACCGCCCTACTTAGCGTGGCTGTCCTGCCCACCGCCTCTTCCAGCTCCTGTCCCAACCAACTTGTGTTCATACAGTCCTCTTTGACTGTCTCTTCTCAATTTATGCTTTCTTCCACAACTGAGGTCCTGTTCTCGGTAAAACCTGTTTTAATGTTCTGTTCCACAGAGATCCTTCTGGACTTTGACCTCAGGACCTCTTGTGTGGACCACTCCCTGCTGATGTTCATTCACTGTGTCCCACTATCTAGACTTCATCTCTTCAGCTCCACTGCTGTATTAGGAGCATTTGTTTTGATTTGCCTTTGTGACAGAATATCTGAAATAAACAACTTTAATGAAAGACAGATTTACTTTGGCTCATGGCTTCCAAGGTATCTGTCATGACAGGGACAGTCTGGTAGGGCAGAGGGGTTCATGGAATGGTAGTCAAGGAAGAGAGATGAGAGGGAGGGAGGGGAGAGGAGAAGGGAGGGAGAGAGAGAGAGAGAGAGAGGGTCTTCCCTCCTTCCTTAGTTAATCCTCTCTGGAAACACCCACAGACACACCCAAAGGTATGCTTTGCTAATTTCCAGCACTTCTCAATCCAGCCAAATTGACAACAAAGGTTTAGCATTACAGTTACACAACCTTCCAATGCAAGGTGGGGAATCTTCCTTTTTCTGGCAGCACATAGTATAATGCTGCATCCTCCATAGGTATCTTAGTCCAGTTTTCTGTTGCTATAACAAAATACCCAAGACCAGGTAATTTATAAAGAACTGAAGTTTGTTTGGCTTATGATTCTGAAGTCTGGGAAGTCTGAGACTCTGTCACAACCAGCCTCTGGTGGAAAAACTTCTTTCTGCATCTAACATGGTAGAGGGGATCACATGGTGAGACAGAGCAAGCTGGCCAGCTCAGGTCCTTCTTTAAAGCCACTAACTCCATCATGGAACCCCACCTACATAATCTCATCTAATCTCAACTGTCTCACAAAGACTCCACCTGTGAATATCATTAACATGTATGGATTAAATTTCCAGCTCATGAACTTTGGAGGGACACATCCAACCACAGCACAGATCATCAGCCAATACTATGGCAACATTGTGTCAGGGTTCTGAAAACCACTCCTTGTGTGTATTAGTTTATCCTTTCATCCATTCATTTATCAGTGACTTATTGAGATCCTAAAGCAGGCCAGAGAGTGGGAATTAGATGTGATCAAGATATATTCCTGTCACCCAAGTTCTCTTAGGGTCCCTGGCTCCTGGTGATATTAAACAAACCATATAATACATCTTTGTCTGAATTTTTCATAGTTTATATCCTGGGTAGGGATATAATAGGGCAACTTACAAAGGCAAACACCTGGTGCCCCATTCCACGCTGAGGCTCAGCGGCCTGCAGTTCCAGATCCCTTCTGTGCCTACAGTCTCTGTTAGCTTTTGCCCATGCCTTTTGGACCCACAGTCCCGCCCCAGGTTGGTAAATGCCCCCTCTCAAGTCCATGTGGGTGAGACACCGGGGCTATCTTTTTCCATGCCACCGCTGCCAAGATGGAACCAACATTCCTTCCTCCGTGCTAACTCTCTGCAGCCAATTCTCTACAGCAGGCCCTGCCTCTGAAAGGAACAAGTACCCCTTGGGACACAATTCCATAGCTGGGGAGATGGCTCAGCACTTGCTGCTGAGCCTGATGACCTGAGTTCAATCCTTAGGACGCACATGGTGGAGGGAGAGAACCGACTCTTGAAACGTTTCCTCTAACTTCCACACATGCACAGTGGTACGTGCATACCTAGAACGCACACACACACACACACACACACACACACACACACACACAGGAACATATAAAAAAAGAAGATAAACATATTCCCTCATGACTTGTGATCACTAGGGGAGAGAAGGTCTTAAACAAGATGCATATTTCATAGGGTGGGGCCATGTCGGAAACAAAAGCCTCATTTGGTGTTGGGCATATTTCTCCTCTGTATGCATCAGCAGTTACAGGTCTGCAAGCCCAGTGCAAAGCAAACATCTGGGTCTCCTTGAGCAAAACTGTATCAGGATTTCATGAAGGTACCAGCAGGATCTGAAGCGAAGCTCAAGCTTTCTAGAACACGATGGAAGCTAGTGCAGGCCATCCTGGGTGCTTCAGCAAGACAGAACATCAGCAGAGAAGCAGTGTTCGTTTGACCTGAAACCCAGCTTGGTGTATTCATTTACCACATGCACTGTAAGCTGTACCTAACACGCTCTTTGTTTCACTTCCAGACTGCTTGTCTTACTCAGCTTCACAAGTCCTGTCCCAAAAGTGCTATGGGAAGCAGAGATGCAAAGTCCTCGTCAATAATCGCCACTTTGGAAGCCCCTGTCTTCCAGGAGTGAAAAAATACCTCACTGTTACCTACGCATGTGGTGAGAACAAACCCTTGACCAGCTCCAGACACAGCTGCTTGTCGGGGGGGGGGATGTCCTGTCCACAACATGAGCTTTAACCTGCACATAATGGGCTCTTCACTTGGGGAGTGCGAGACCAGTAAGCACAACCAGAAAATAAAAGCATGGAGAAGGGCTTATTCCCTGCAGCAGCTAAGGACACAGAGGGTCATTCCCAAAGTGGTGCTCTGCAATTTTATTCTGGAAGCTTATACATATTCTTATAAGAAAGTACCTGGAGTTGGGGGACACAATCCTGGACATGCTCAGTTTAAGATGTACATGATAGTTTAAGGTCATAGGTCAGCAAGGAAAAATGGCTGAGACATTCCTGGGCTTAGCTCAGAGTCATGGAGTAAACATTTCAAAGGTTAAAATGGGGGCTGGAGAGATGGCTCAGTGGTTAAGAGCCCTGGCTACTCTTGCAGAGGACCAGGGTTTGATTCCTAGCACCCACATGGCTGCTAACAACCTTCTGTAACTCCGGTTCCAAGGGATCTGACTCCCTTTTCTGGCCTCCCTGGGCATCGCATGCATGTGATACGCTTACATACCTGCAGGCAAACATTCATACACATAAAATAATAAAAAAAAATATTGTTTAAAGTGGCAGACAGGGACCCTCTGGCATGCTTGTCAAAGGAAGCAGACAGGAAGTGAGTGTTCACACCTATAATCTCAGCTCTTAGGAGGCTGAGGCTGAAGGACTGCTGGGAATTCAAGGCCAACCTGAAGGCTAGCCTAGGCTACATAGAAGTCTCCATCTCAAATCATCATCATCCTCATCATCACCATCATCAACACCATCATCATCACACATCACCATCAGCATCACCATCACCATCATTATCATCATGGAGACAGGAATATTTCTGGGTATATTTGGCATCTTTTCCCCAAAAAGTTTTTAACTGAAACCAGAAGAAAGGATCCCTTGAAATTTCACTACTGTAAAGCTTGCCTCTAGAGGTGCCTGCCCCACTTAGCTGCCAACAGAACGGGCCAAACAGCTAGGCTGGTGAACTGCTGAGTCACTGCAGACATCCCAGCCGGTTTTTCTCTCCTTTATCCTTGTTTATGACATTCACATCAGATAAGAAATAGAATTTCTTTGGTCAAAATTTGTTCTAAGAGCACATCAGGCAATCAGATTGGCATGGGATGGGGAGAATAGGGACAGAGAAGCAAACAGGGATACAGTTGAGGTCACTGAGAGTAAAGGGTTTCAATCCGGGCTCTCAGGGAGCTCTAAAATGCACTGGTGTCATGCGAGTTCACTCAGGTATTGTTTGGCTCCTCTTTAACCTTCTGGTACCATTTTTGGGTCCTACACAGCTAACTCACTGTGCTGCCAACAGCTATTTTATCTACGCACCCACAGCACTGGGTCAACACACAGCAAAGGCTTCCACTAAAACAATTCAAATTGCTACAGAGTAGTACCTTGTTCCAGCCTCTTCAAAAATAAAATGAAATGTCTGCTTCAGATTCCAATTTCATAAAGCTTCTTAAAGGGAAATTGGCGGTTAATTACTTGGGGGAGGGTACTATGATGTTCCAGCCTATAATCCTGCTACATTGTTCTTTTGAAATAAAATCGAAGGGAAAACAAAATTCTCAGCGACTAAAGAACTTGACGCCTTCCTTACTTGATATGAGCTGTTATAATAGCTTTATTGAGGTATAATTCCCAGGGGGTGCAATTTGCCTATTCAAACCTAAAAAGCAGTGGTTTTTAATATATTCATGAAATTGTGTAACTATCACCACAGTCAGTTTACAAACATTGCCATCACCCCCAAAAGAAATCACTCAGCAGACACCATCCCAACCCACCCACTGTACCCTATCCCCAGCTCCAGGCAGTGACCAGTATGCTTTGTTTCCATAGTACAGTTCATATAAGTGCAGTAATGCAATATGCAGTTCTTGTGTGTGTTTCTTAATATATGCATTCAGGATTCATGCATGCTATAGCATGCATGTTAGTTATTTATTAACTTTTCATGACCTAATAATATACCATTACATTCCCTAGACTTTCATATCTTAAAGTAAAAATTTTGATCTCTGCAACATCAGAGCTTTATTAGACTCAATGACATGACCATATAAATATATTCTTAAAATAATAATACCCCCCTTACAGTCAAGAAGACTTATTTTACTTGTTCAGACTCTATTCCTGTCACCATGTCTAAAATTCTGGGTGGTAATGAGCCTGTTCTGGCTGAGGTTCTGTAGAAGCCCATAGAGCACTCTGAGGTCCCAGGGTCCTGAGTATTGAATGAGGAGCAGGACGGTGGCTGCTAAGAAGGTGAACTTTCTGGTGTGCTTCGAGGATGAGGCAAGCACAGTGACCAGGGATGCAGCTTCTCTTAGCTAATGCTGAGATGAGTGTTAGGGGTGCAGGACGTACCATGTGCCCCAGTCCAAGCTTCATAGCCATTCTTCCCTGGTTTACCACGTGGAACACTCGTTCTTTATGACAGGAACTGTGCCAGGCACTAAGGGTTCAAGAGCAAGCAGAGATGCTTGCTTTTTGTCCTTGTGAGCTTCACAGTCTGAAAAGGCAGGCAATAAGCAAATAACCAGACAAATGGATCGCTGTTGACTGTGGTAAGTGCTATTTTGAGAGAGGATGACAGTTGAGGGGCCCTAACCTAGTTTGGGGGCAGTGGTTTGAGATATCTTCCCAAATAGAATTATATCAGTTATTTTTCTCATCATACCTCCCCCTTATGGGAGGAAAGGATTGTTTTGGTTCCAGATGATTCCAGTGTTACAATCCATCATGACAAGGAGGGCAGAGAAGCCACAACAGCTCCATCTGGAGAGGCGGGAGCATCCAATCAGAAGCCCTCACATAGTGGATCAGGAAGTAGAAAGAACAGGACCAGAAGCCAGGCTGGGCTATAACCCTCAAAGTACATCCCCCCCAACACTCTCCTGGTGACCCACGTCCACTGGCCATGCCCCACAAGCTCCCCAAACAGCATCACCAGCTGGGGACATTTTGGATACATATGATACCATAAGAATCTTCCAGAGGGATGAACTCTCAGCTGTCTCTGGGGGATGCACTGCTGTGGGTGAGCAGAGGGGATGGGGAGACAGAGATACTGAGAGGGAGTGAGAAGAGCTGGCGAGGAGGAAGATGGCTTCAGGTGGCACGAGGACAGATCCTATGGGAGACTCAGGCAGTCAGGAGTCAGGTACATGAGAGACTCTGTTTCTCTCTCTTCGATATTAGGAATAGACATTTGACTAGATGCGGCCAGTGATATCAGTTCTAGGAAAAGCATAAGAAAAAAAATATGAGCTCTTGGCATGTGCTTTGCATCTCTGTGAAGGAACGAAGGGGTCTCTGGTGTAGGTGGACAGCGGATTGGAACTGAGAGAAGCTAGAAGAACAGAAAGATGACGGCAGACCAAGGGGCCTGGTCTAGAGTGGCATCAGCAGTCCTGGTAATAACTGAATGGATCTGAGAACTGGCTGGAGATAGAAACACAGAGATGCTAACACTGCTGGATTGGAAGGATTGGAGTCTTGTAGCTGATAGGGTAGGATTGATCTTTGATATCCGAGGGTGGTGTGTCTGTCGTAACGAGGTGGGGGGGTGGCGAGAAGAAGGCTATGAGAATGAAATCTTGGAGCACTCATCACATGGCCCTGACTTCTCAAAAAAAAAATGTGAGAAAGGTCATCATCTGTGGGGATTGGAGAAGAAGAGAAGGTGTGGAAAGATGAGAGAAGGTTTGTTTGTGTGGAAAACAGGCTGACTGGAGAACTGTCCTGGCACTGCTGCCTGTGTGAAAGAGCAGATAAAATTAGTGGGCATGGTTCTTGGGGAGAACTGGTCTACCCGTCTTTGTGGAGACCTGGATGAGATTAGTGGGCACAATTCTTTCGAACAACTGATCTACCCAGTTGTGTGGTTCCCTGAAGTAGATCTCAGCTGCCTAAAGAATGCCTGTGGAGAAGGTGGTTCCCCCAAGTTCAGCAGGCAACAACAGAGAAGGGAGAAAGGGCTGAAGTTGGGGTATTTCCAGGGGAATGATCATAATGGTGGATGGTAGAATCTAAGCAGAACAAAGAGAAAGCTGGAAACAAGAGGGTCTCTAGAGGAGGAAGTAGAACAGTCAGTGCAGGGTGACTAGGTTGGAGAACTGCAGAGGGAGGCACTGAGGGAGTCCACTTGAAGGAGAGGGGCTTGCATCTTAGTTTGGGATGTGGAGAGGAAAAGAGGTATTGAGTGCATCCTCTTGCCCCATTTCTTCAGGGAAAGGTCCCTTGCCCATGAGTGTGGAGCCCATGAGCTACTCCAAAGGAGTAATGACTGGGCTGTGGAGCAAAATAGCACCTTCACACTTCAAGAGATACTGTCCAACTGCCTTCTAAGTAGTTGATATTTTAAAATCATACCCTAGATGACTCCTGTGAAATCCGAATCATTAAAAAAGATTTACAAGGAACTGGGCATGGGGGTGGGGGACAACACACCTTTAAATCCAGCACTCTAGAGGCAGAAGCAGGCTGATCTACATATCGAATTCCAGGCCAGCTGGGGCTACAGTGAAACTCAAATAAAGAAAAGAAAAGCTGTGTTACATCTCCGTGCTTTGTAGATCACCAAGTAGACATGAAAATGAAAGTTTTATTTGTCTTTTTGAATTCTCCCAACCCATGTAGAAGTTGATGGAAACAGGATCCCAACAATTTCTAAGCACACCTATCTTAGGGCTCTTTGGATGTCCAATGCTGGGTGTCGTGCATTTCTGTTGAGATGAGGGTCACCGCAGCCTCATCTCTACAGCTGAGCTGGTTTAAGCCAAAAGGGAAGTGGGGAGACCGCACATGACTAGAAGGTGATCCTCAGAAGCCGAGCAGGACAGCAGACCCTTGTGCTGTGGTGTGGGAGGCTGAGACCCAAACTTCAAGCCATGGTTGCCACCTGCCCCTCATTTCCTAGTTCTCATTCTCTCTCCCCTCCCCACTCTCTTCTCCCCTCCC
Source organism: Nannospalax galili (assembly GCF_000622305.1). NCBI lineage: Eukaryota > Metazoa > Chordata > Mammalia > Rodentia > Spalacidae > Nannospalax > Nannospalax galili. Next base: position 4,159,831 of record NW_008340872.1, on the reverse strand, counting down.
CTCCTCTCTTCTCCCCTCCCCCCTTCTCCTCTCCTCTTCTTCCCCTTCCCCGGTTGTTCCCCGCCCTTCCCATATCTCCCACCACCCACTGCAGACAACCTCTTCTGTATTAGGGATGGATGGGGTACAGCCTCCCTTATGGCTCTGAGTAGTCATCAATGGAACCATTCTCCAAACATAATGGCTGACAATCTTGCTACTTATTTTATTCAGTTTTCTGAGACAGGGTCTCCCTGTAGCCCCAGCTGGCCTGGAACTTGCTATGTAGACCAGGCTGACCTTGAACTCACAGAGATCCGCCTGCCTCTGCCTCCCCAGTGCTGGGATTAAAGGCGTGTGTTACCATGCCTGGCTAATTCCAACTTTTTAATTGATAGTAAATTAATTGGCTGGGATCATGTCAGGTAACCACCTCTTTTAATCAACCCTGGCTGGAACTTTCACCCCAAGTGATGTGATTATAAATGTGGGTGTCAGAGATGGGTCCAGCCAGTGCCTCCACCCAAGTCAAGATATTCTTAAATGTGAAGGGTACGGAAGGTTTGCCTCAGCAGGTTTCTAGTCCATTATCCTGTCTCTAACCTTGGCATTCAATCACACTGGGCTGTTTAACTCTCGGTCTCACTCTGCCCACCTTAGGTTCACCCAACCCTATAGAGGAAGAGGGAGGGCCTGTCAGGAGTAATAACTGACCACAGCAAACAAACCCTGCTGGGGAGACAATTCTTTCTACAGAAACACATATTGTCCATCTTGAAATGACCCGGCCTAGGCTGAGCTGGGAAGTAAGTCTGCCTCACCCATGAGGCATAAGAATGTTCTTGGCCTTCACCAGCCTGAGCCACTGTTGTGGCTGAACCCTTGGGATGCTGTTCTTGGGCATAAAGGGACGGGGGAGCACTGTGTGTTCGTGCATTAATTCATGCCACACGTTTATTGTATGAACTGCATACCGGGCATGGAGATAAAGCTCGGAAATTGTGTTGAGTGATACAGACCTTGTACTCATAGGCTAAAGGATGGAATTCCATGCTATGGCACCCAAAGGGGGCTCTGTGGGACTCCAGGGATCAGGAGGGCTTCCCAGTAGATGAGATGGGAGGGATTCAGCAAAGTGAACGTGGAGGGAGGGAAGGGCAGGCAGAAGGCACAGCATCAGCAAAGGCTGGGAGGTGAGTTCTAGCCTAGAAAAGGAGGGGCCTTGAGGGACTAACAGGTAGGGCTTAGCTTGTATTCAGGCAGTGGGGAGCCATGGAAAGGTATTGTTGGGACATAATCAATGTGCTTTAAAAAGTGCTCTCCCCTGGATTTGATATAGCATCATTCCAACATGGCTGTATTTCTTCTCTCACATCACACACACTTAGGCTGGGTGGTGGTGGGTCCAGCATCATTGTATGTGTCTAGGGAGTGATTGGGGTTGTGATGCACATTGCATTTTCAACTGTAGGCAGCATGTCTTGTAGCTGATGTTAAGGCACTTGGAATCATGACCAGAGTGTGTGGTCATTTGTTATGTTTGGAGATGTGTCCTTCAAGGCCTCATCTTTAATGTGCTGATAAAGAAGACACTCACACTCTGCTTTTACCATTTGTTAAAGTTGGGGAAAGTTGGGCTGAATTTGAGGCTCTCCTCTTGTGACAGTCTTCACTGTCCGTTTGACTCAATTTGTAATCACCTAGGTCTCACCTCTGGATGTATCTGTAAGGATGTTTCCAAAGAATTTTAACTGAACAGGGAAGACCCACCCTGGATGTGGGTGGCACCCTTACATGGGCTTGGTCCTCAACAAAATAAAAAGAGCTGAGCACCAGCACTCCTCTCTCTCTGCTTCCTGACTGTGGATGCAATGTGACCAGCCACTTTAGAGTCTGGCTACCATGCCTTCCCTACCATGGGACTACTCTCACAGTGAGCCAAAATAAACCGGCTCTTCCGTAAGTTGCTTTTGTCAGGTATTTGTCATAGCAATGAAAAAAGTAGCTGATGAATCTCCTCACAGGGGAAGGTAGACCTACTGACCACAGCTAGCCCTTCAGTCCTCTGCAGGGGTCCTCCTCCGCATGTACACAGCCCCAGTCCTCAGTCCTCCAGGGTCACCAACACAAAGGCACAGCCAGTGTCCCTAGCTTCACAATTTCTCAGGGCTCCACAGCTTCTGCTAAAGGATGAGGTGACAGTGTACAGGGCTGAGAGGTACTCAAACTCTCTGGGGACATACTGAGCAGGGGAACAGTTACCCAGAGAGCAATTGATTATCTAATATGAAATCTACCTTAAAGCCTTAACCCAATCTCTTTTAACATCTGCACTGACCCAGACCTGCTATAGATTTGTTTGGCCAATCAGTCAATGAATCAGGTGAGGGTTGTGCCCAAATTTAACACACTGTTCAAGCCCATTTGGAACCCAGCCACACAGATCCATGAGGGACTTAAGTGGGTGTCACCTTGTCACTTTTATAATCCTTTAACATAAGCTGGATCCCAAAGGCCAGGGACAGCCTAGCATCATGAAAAGGGCACAAGGGCATTGTATCTTTCTAGGCATTGGCACAAGGCCTTGGCACATCTCTGAGCTTCTGCAGAAAGGGGATGATACACATCTTTACCAGCGGTTTTCATGTCATTTCTACTGCTGTGATATGACATCCTGACCAAAAGCAACATAGGGGAAGAAAAGTTTCATCTCATCTTACAATTCCAGATCATAGTCCATCATTAAAGGAGTCAAGGTAGGAATTCTTGAAGGCAGGCCTGCTTGTTATTCCACACAGCATTACCTCCAACCAAGGAACTCACTTCGTAGCCAAAGAAGTACAGCAGGAACCATGGAGGAAGATGCTTGAAGCTGCCTGTCAGGCCAGCTTGTATTCAGCTAGCTTTCTTACACAGTTCAGGACCACCTGCTTAGGGAATGGCGGTACCCACAGTGGGTTGGACCCTCTTGTAGCCATTAACAATCAAGATAACCCCCACAGATATGCCCAGAGGCCAATATGATCTAGCTTATTCCCCAGTTGAGATTCTCTTCCCCACGATTCTAGATTATGGCAAGTTGACATTTTAACACTAGCTATCACACCAGCCCACTAGAAGGACAAGGTACTCAGAGCAGGGTCCAGTGCATATTAGGAGCTCTGTGAAGAATGCTTTGCTCATATTTTTATGAATGCTTGTAAAGTAGAGAAGAGCAGTTTTAAAGGGGAATAATAAATCATGCTCCATTCTGGACCAGTTTGAAGAGTTTGACAGGTGTATTCACAACCTGTTATATTTTGTTTTACTTTTTTGTTTTGTTTTGTTTAAGAGAGGGTCTTACTGTGTAGCCCTAGTTGGCCTGGTCACTGTGTAGACCAGGCTGGCCTTGAACTTACAGAGATCTGCCTGCCTCTGCCTCCCTAGTGCTTGTATTAAAGGCATGTGCCACCATACCTGGCTGTGTTTTGTTTTGCTTTGTCTAAGACAAAGTCTTGTAGCCCAGGCTGGCCTTGAACTTACTATGTAGTTAAAGATGACTTTAAACTTTTGATCTTTCTGTCTGTACCTCCTGAGTGCTGGAATTACAAGCTTGTACCATTTTCACGTACCAAACGGACAGGCTTCTCACAGTGACCTGTGTCATGTACAACAATAGGATCTTTTGGGTGTCTGGTTGTTTGACAGAGCTCATCCCAGAATGCCCCTCTTCTCTGATATCCTCTCTACAATTTTGAACCTATAAAGCCTGTTATTCACAGAGAACCAGAAGCCTCCTTGGATGATATTTTGAGAATGAGCCAAGAGACAGACATGAGAGATGGCACGTCCAGGGCTTACTGCTGCCAGGGAATTGGGGACAACATTCCTGAAAGCCAGAAATGAGTGAAAGGTTATTGAATTAGAAAACACTTTTCCTGGTGCTGCTGTGCTCCTGGGATCAGTGGTGTGCCCTATAGCTGGCCCAAAGCATCCCTCACAGCACCTTGGCTATGCCTCTCCTGAAAGCTGCCCTCATTGCTAATAGGCATGAAAAATTCACAATTTAGGAATGGTCTTATTTTTAACTTTTAAAAAAATTTTATTTGTTTTTTATTTTATTTGTATGCGTGTATTGCCTGCATGTAGGTAAGTGCACCCGTGTTATACAGTGCCTACAGGCGTCAGAAGAGGCTGTCGGATCCCCTGGGACTGGAGTTACAAACAGTTGTTAGCTGCCATGTGGGTGCTGGATTCAAACCCGGGTCTCTGTAAGAATAACCAGTGTTCTTAACTGCTGAGCCACCTCTCCAGCCCCTAGGGATGGTCTTTGTTGGTCCTGGGATTGCTGCAAAAGAATTGAGTTCAGCACTCAGGGAAAAGAAGCAAGGTTTTCTCATAGCCAGAGATGCATTACAGTGTTTCTGTAAAGCAGGGCTGTGGAACGTGCCTAGTTTGAGTTGGCTTCCCTTCTACTTCCTGTTGTTCTCACAGATACCAGGCCAGCTGAGGGACAAATGAAAATAAGTCATCTTCTGCAACTAGCATACTGGGCTTCCTCTCCCTTCTCCCAGTCTGCAACACTGTTTTGCCTTTATAACTCTCACTTGTTTCTGTCTCTCTCACTCTGTCTCTCTCTCTGTCTCTGTGTTTGTGTGTCTCTGTCTCTCTGTCTCTTTCTGTCTCTCTGTCTCTCAGTCTCTCTCTCTCTGAGACATGATCTCATGTAGCCTAGGCTGACCTTGAATTCCCTGTATAGCCAAGGATGACCTTGAACTTCTGATCCTCCTGCCTCCACCTCCCCAGTGCTGGGATTACAGGTGTTCAGTACCATCTCCCCCTAGCAGTGCTGGGGATCTAATCCAGGATTTTATACATGCTAAGCATGCACTCTACCTTCTGAGCTATATCCTCAGCCTTTGGCTGTCTGCCCTAGCTGCTCTCAGCTGTAATCTGTGGGCTGCTTTGCCCTGGGGTCCTGACAGTTTATACTCGGGTCAGTATAGCAGAACCTATAGCCACCTTCCAGAAAAGTCTGTCACTGCTTCCTTCTTACCAGTTGTTCTTTCTTATATTTAGTAAATTGTGTTAGTACAGATTCCTATAATTCTCTAGATTTATGGTGGATTTAGGGAGATAAAGAGTTCAGGGAAAAAGCAGAGTACACAGAGGAGAGGTCAGAGCAGCTCCTGATTGGCCATTTTGCTTTGCTGTGTCTTGGAGGAGTTCAGATCAGAGTTAACAGGCATTTCTACAAACCTTGATGCTCACTGATTATGCATGAGACAACTCAATGAATTCCAGTAAATTCACAGTCATGCAACCATCCCACATTTTCATGAGCCTCAAAGTTTGTCATGCTCCATTCCCACCCCTGGTCATAAGGAACCACTAATCAGTTTCTGACTCTAGATTTACCTTTTCTAGACAGTGTATATAAATGGAATTATGCAATAGCAAGATTTTGTCACTGGCTTCTCCCATGAAGCCTGATGTTTTGAAAGTCTCCTTTATAGTCTTTTTATTACTGCCATATTCCATTAGATAGATGTATCAATTAGTTTATTTTCCTCTTGTGTTTTGTTTGAGATAAGGTCTTGCTATGTAGCCGAAGCTAGCTTTAAACTTGCAGCCCTGTCTTAGCCTCCTGATTTCTAAGATTTGTTTTTAAGTGTGTGTGTGTGTGTGTGTGTGTGTGTGTGTGTGTGTGTACATGTACATTATTGCAGGTGTCTGTGAGGGCCAGAAAAGGGTGTCAGATCCTGGAGCTGGAGTTACAGGTGGTTGTAAGCTGCCTGATGTGGGTGCTGGGAACTGAACTCAGGTCCTCTGCAAGAGCAGCACGTGTTCTTAACTGCTGAGCCATTCTTCCAGCCCCAGATACTTTAAAAAAAATACTGAAATTATAGGAATATGATTTCACCTTTCTTAGACATTTAACGATCTCACATGTATGATTTGTGTGTGTGTGTGTGTGTGTGTGTGTGTGTTGTGTATCTGACAGGTAGTCAGTGATCTCAAGAGTATTTTGTAAATTGTTATCTACCTATGTTAAATGTAAAAATGCTTTTAATATACCAAGTATTTAAAATATCTCTTTTTGGTTTTTAGTTCCCAAGAACATACTCACAGCGATTGATCCAGCTGTTGCTAATCTAAGCCCTCCTTTGAAGAAAGCAGGTGAGTATGGTAATTTTTATGGTTTACTCCCAGCACTTCTCTTTAAGTAAAGGTAAACAGCTAGGTGACAGAGTCAGGCACACACTGCCAAGATGAAAGGAGGTGCCAGGATGCCGAGGCCGACTATTCTGATAGAGAGGGCTGGGACTAATAGTTGCATATGGCAACCAATGTTTTGCTTTTTAAACTAAAAAAAAATTTCTCCTCTGTTCTCTTCCATTCTCCATTCTTCTTAAAAATAAAAAAGTCACTCTGAACAAGAGATCACCTCAGAAACAAATTGGGCTCCTGGTGCTAGAGTGAGTTTGTTGCAAAGCTGTCCATGTTGGGAGCCTGAGGCCAGATCCAACTGACCTTGCAGCCTGGGTGTGGGCCATTTCATTCTTATAGTTCTCACCTAACTTTTAATATTTTAGTTTTCAAAATTCTATTTTTATTCATTTATTTTTTGTAGTATAAACATTTTAAATTAAACATCATTTCCCACTACACCACTGAAACTGCACATTCTCTTGCCATAATCTGCTTGCTACAAATGGGTTGCCAAACATCAAATAGGGGGATGGATATTTTGGCTTTCTTTTTAAAATAAATATGTAAAAATTATTTATTTATTTGTGTCTGTGTGAGTGGGTCAGTGTGTACACACATGCCATGGCACGCATGTGGAGGTCAGAGAACAACTTTTGGGAATCACTCTCCTTCCATCGTGTGGGTTCTGAAGATAAAACTCAGGCTTAGTAACAAGTTTCTTTGCGGGGCGGCTCGGGCCAGCTGCGGGAGGCTCTCCCTTTCTTCGCGGGTCGTTGGCCACCGGCCCATGAGGGCAGGGAAAGCAGAAGCGGCGAACGGGGTCAGGATGGCCAGTGAGCGCTGACAGAAGACAGCCCTTCCGGGGAGACTGATCCCAGGTGCAGTGAAACAACAATGACACAGCTCCAGGCACAGTGAAAACAGCTCTGTTTATTAGTGGGAAAACTAGAGAATTTATAGTGTGGAGGCAGTAGCAAAAGCCTCAGTTGATAGGTGCTCATAGTATGCTTTATTTACATGTGGCAGTGGGCTTCTATCTTCCAGATTATCAGGCAATGCCTGATTATCATATAGAAAAAACCTGGTAGTTTCTATGCCAGAGGTCATGTTTCAGATAAGGCATCTGTGTTTGGCGGCACTTTCAGCGGCACTTTCAAGGTGAGCCAGGAAGAGAGCAGGAGGCCCCCTGCTGAAAAGGGGAGTTCTTCCATTTGGCGCCGAGCCCCTCAGGGCTATCCGGACATGGAGATCTGCAACCCTAACAGCAGGGTTCCCCAACATCTCCCCCTGTTTGATTTAAAATGGAGAAGTGTCATCACCAGCCTTAAGAACAACTTTTGGGAATCACTCTCCTTCCATCGTGTGGGTTCTGAAGATAAAAACTCAGGCTTAGTAACAAGTTTCTTTACCAGCAGAAGTGTCATGCGGGCCTGACAATTTTCATTTTATTATCAAATACAGAGAAAATTCAGTCCATGAGTTCCTGATAGAAACTGCAGAGACTCTGTAGATTATATGTTAGCTTTGGGTTTTTGTTCTGTGTTATTTTTATCCTATTTATTAGGTTATTTTCCCAATTATAAATGTAAAGTACAGATATCCTTCTGTATCCCTGAAGATTCTAGAACCCTGCCATGCATACCAAATCAACAGATGAACAAGCTCCTGAAATAAAATGGCTCAGAACTGGGGCTGAAGAGATGGCTCAGCGGTTAAGAGCACTGGCTGCTCTTGCAGAGGATGCGGGTTCAGTTCCCAGGACCCACATGGTAGCTAACAACTGTCCATAACTCCAGTTCCAGGGAATCCAACACCCTTTCTGGCCTCTGAGGGCACTATATGACATGGGTGCACTTACATACATGCAGGCAATACCCTTATATACATAAAATAAAAATATTTTTTAAAATAGTTCAGTATTAGCCAGGTGTGGTGGTGCACACCTATAGTCCCAGCACTTGGGAGGCAGAGGCAGGCAGATCTCTGTGAGTTCGAGGCCAGCCTGGTCTACATAGTGAGTTCCAGGACAGCTGGGGCTACAGGGAGACCCTGCTTCAAAAAGACAAAAAAAAAAATAGTTCAGTATTTTCATGGGACCTACATAATCTTCCTATACATTTTATCTCTAGATTTACAGTCCCTATAATAAAGTGTCAAGACTTCGTAAACCGGTGTTGTGCTATATTGTTTAGGGAATAAAGAAAAGAAAGGAATCTACATGTTCCAGTTTCTTCTATTTTTTAGCTATGCATGGTTGAACCCTTGGGCATGGACCTCTTTGACACAGAGGACTGATTCTATGCTTTGCTCTCATGCATTCTTCTTGGTATAGAAAACACCACACCAAGACAGCAATCACCAAAGCCTAGAGGAAACTCCTGAAAACTCTGTGCTCAAGTTCACCACCACACTATCTGCCAAGCTCTGCATCTTGGCTCCCTTCACATGGATCCTACCTGATCCCTGAGTGTCCCTGTCCCTGCTTCAGTGGAGCCCCAAGAGTTTCCATGCCATTTTTCTCAGAGGCATCTCCCCTGTGTGGTATTCCCAGGGGTCCCCAAGTCCCCAGACTGACCCAGCAGCACTTGCTAAGTGTCCATCCATTCAGGTCCCTAGCAACTGAAAGCAGACCAGCTACACATTTTTCTATCATACTGAACAAAGCAGCCTTCCACAACCTCTCTCCATAATCCAAGGCTTGTCATAATCTGGTCCACAGAGCAGACAGCAGTTCCATGGGGAAAATGAGGCATTATTTACTTAGCCTCCAAGAGACCTGATGTCATTGTCTGTGGGAGGAGTCACACCTGAAGTTGAAGCTCACCTTTCAAAAAATTTCAAATCCTTTAATCATTCAATATTGTCGAAGATGGCTTCCGTTTTAGCTTTTGTTCTCATTGCTGGAATAAAATACCTCACAAAGCAACTTAAAGAAGGAAGGATTAGTTTGGAGCTTGGTTTTAGTCCATCATGGTGGGGAAGCCAGGCAGCAGAGTGTGATACAGTCAGGGGGCAGAACAGACAGGAAGCGGAACCAGGCTACAAAGCCTCAGTGCCCATTCTACAGTGTCCCACTTCCTCTAGTGGAGCTCCACCTTCCACAGGTTCCACAGTCTTCCCAAACTGCACCACCAGCTGGGGACCAAGTATCCAAACATGAGCACTTCACATTCAAACCTCAACACTTACTAAGTGTCCTTAGTTCTTCCATAATTTTGTCAGAAGTCCCATCTGTTTGATGTCTCTGACTTTTAATCCTTATGGCAGACCTGGATGAGGGACAGCAGGGCTCCCAGGCTGGGCATGCTCTGAACAGTTTTGATCAGTGGCTTTTGTATTTTATAGGTATAAACTCTGACCCAAGTGAATCGAGGGTTGTGCGGAAAGACGGAGTTATCATTAGCAACTCTCTGGCCACGTTTGCGTACATTAGAGGTAGGTCAATGACCTGGAGCTTCTGGGAATACAGAAGGGTTTACTAAAGCCACATTGACAAATGTGCCATTCAGTTGTTCAGTTACAACACTCAGATAAAAAGGAAAGTAGCTTTTAGTTGAACCTGGCAACTGCAGTATTGTAATATCCAGAATCACGGAGGCTGGACTTCAAGTACTGCTGCAACCAGGCAACCAGCACAGGAACCTGATGACAGCTGTGTTACTGAGGGCTTGGGCTTCAGAGGTATTTTTCCCCCTTGAAAAACAGGAATGCATTTCCCAGGTTTGCAAGCTGGGAAAGGTATGGGATTATTGAATTCTGTCCCCAGCTGGAAGAAAAAAATCTGATGACATAGTTAACAAAACAGGTTATGCCATGGGAAGTTACCTCTGGAGTCCTGAGAGGCACTGGGGTAGCCAAACTTTCCCACAAGGACCAATGAGACTCACACTCCTGAATGGGCAGGGCTGAAGGCTTGCACCAGGCTTGGCCATGTGTGGTCCTCTCTGTGGAGGAATTCATGCTGTCCTTGCCACTCTCCTGCAGATCTTAAGATAGACCACACCTTGGAATGCTGACTGTGAATTCCCATACTGGCTGGTGTCCAGCTCAGGGAGGCTGTGCTGCTCAGCTTTCTATCACCATCGCGTCATACTTGACACAGGTTACTTAGGAAGGAAAGAAAGGCATATTTTGGCTTATGGTTCTGGAGGTTCAATTCAAGGTCCAGTGGCCCCATCATTTTTGGCACTGTGGTGAGAGTGGGTATATCATGAGCAAGATACATCTTAAACCAGAGCAGAGGGAGAGAGAGGAAGAGATCAGGGTCCTATGAACCCCTTTGATGGCATGCTCTAGTGACATAAAGACCTCTCCTAGACCCCACCCTTAAAAGTCGTCAGTAGCCCTCAAAGCCACCGCTCTGGTAACCAAACCTTTATGCAAGGATTTTAGGGGAACACTTATCAAAACCATACAGAAGCCAGGACCTCTGTGACCTTCAGTAGCACACACAATGTCCTAGTTAATTTCTATTGCGGTGACAAAACACTGACCAAAAGCAAATTGGAGAAGAAAAGGGTTTTTTGCCTTATAACTTCCACATCATTTCCATCCTTGAAGAAAGCCAAGGGAAGGACTCAGGGCAGGAATCTGGAGGCAGGAACTGAAGCACTGACCATGGAGGAGTGCTGCTTACTGACTTGCTCCTCTGGCCTGTGCTTGGCCTGCTTTCTTATACAACCTAGGACCACCTGTCCAAGGATGGTACCACCCACAGTGGACTTGTACCCACACCAATTAGCAATTAAGAAGATGCCTCACAGACATGGCCACAGGTCGGTCCAATGGAAGCAGTGCTCAGTTAAGGGTCCTTTTTCCCAGATGTGTCAGGTTGACAACTGAAGCTCCTCAGCACAGGAAGTAATATGATGCATAAGAGTATTATTATTATTCAAGGCCTGCCTGAGCTGAGGTTATATGGGATAAAGCTTCCTCAGAGGGAAATAGAGGCTCAGAGCAACATCTTAATACAGAAGATGGGGAGTCTGGCTCTGCCACTCTGCGACACCATCATTTTCTCTCAAATCCTGCAGGTTTGTCATATGGTGCAGGGTCATTGGCTTCTTTCTTAGAACCTCCCCCCGCCACACCATTTTCACGTCTTGTTGTTCCTGATAACAGTGAAGGTTAAGGAATGTAAAGATTTTTGTTGTCATTGTATTTCCATAGTTTCAAAGTGCCTTCAGATCAAGGATAAAGTAAGGGCAGCAGGGTTGCTGACAGCTGGTCGGGGCTCTGTTACCGGGTCTCTTCCTTTCTTTTCAGTTGCCTGGTCAGCTGAGCTGCCACAACAAAATACCATAGATCAGGGCTTAAGCAACTGTCTATTTCCTCACAGTTCTGGAGGCTGGAAGTCCGTGATCAAGGGGCTGTGATTGGGCTTCTAGTGAGGTATCTCCTGCCTTATAGACAGACACCTGCTTCTTGTAACTTATATAATGGGGTGGAGGATGGAAAGAGACAGAGAAAGAGGAGGGGGCTCATCTCCTAAAACTTCCATGTTCTGTCAGATGCATTCCCCCTCGCAACTGCCCTCCCTGGTTATGGCATGAACCAGGATCCAGTGAGTAGTTCACAAATCAGCTCTAGGAAGCCCCTAAAAGTTGTATAGGGGGTTTAGAGATTCAACACATGAATTTGAGGGGGACACAATCAGTCCATACAACAACTCTGAGGGATGGGGTTCTGATCCCCCATTCTGCACTTATAGAAACTGAGGGTTAGAGGAGTAGGGCTATTTGCCAAGAGCACCATGGACAGCGCCTGGGTCTGGCTTCACAGCTCTGGACAAGGCTCTCACCTTTCTCCTGAGCATGATGTTTGCCTTTCAAGATTTGGAGGGCAGAAACCTCCTGAGCCTGGGTCCTGTAAGTTACCTTTTCTCCATCCTGGTCTGTCCTTTCATATGCTTATCCTGCTACACACCAGGATGGAAGTGTTTGTTTGCCCAGTGTCAGTCCAAGCACTAAGAGACTAAGGTCCTCATCGGCAGGCACTTCTAGGACAGTTATGGCATGAACCAGGACCCAGTGAGTAGTTCACAAATTGCCAAATGATGAATCCTGAGCTGACATTATGATGATCTTGTGCCATATTATCATCTATAATCTTCTATTTATAGATACTTACAGTCTTTATTTATCAGGCTGGAGAGATGGCTCAGCAGTTAAGAGAGTTTGCTGTGCTTGCAAAGGACTCAGGTTCTGTCCCCTGCATCCATGAGAGGCAACTCACCACCACCTGTGACTCCAGATCCAGGGAATATAACTCTCCCTTCTTGCCTATGTGAACACCAGCACACGTGTGGCATACCCTCGCACAGATATGCACACATACACATAATTTTTAAAAATTATTCTGTATGTATATGATGTGGGGGGGGGTTCATGCATGCCATTCCATACATGTAGGGTCAGAAGACAACATTATGGAGTCAGTTCTCTCCTTCCACCTTTTACATGGGTTCTGGGGTTCAAACTCAAGTTGTCAGGTTTATATAGCAAACTTCTTTAACCACTGAGCCATCTCTCTGACCCTATAGATACTTTAAGAATATTCATTTATTATGTGTATGAGTGTTTTGCTGCATGTATGTTAAGGGCATCATGTGTGTGCAAATCCCATGGAGGCCAGAAGAGGGTGTTGTATGCCCTGGAACTGGAGTTTGGGATGATTGTGAACTGCCAGGTGGGTTCTGGGAGCTGCTGAGCCATCTCTCCAGCCTATGGAGACTTTTGAACATGAGGACCAGATGGGATGTTATTTTATTTTATTGAGAACCCGAGCTTTATCTACATAGTACCTGGTAATTAAAAGTATGAGACTGGTGGAACTAACCTTCTTGGATGTTTAACAGCTATATTTTGAGGCCTATACTAATTTGGTCACAGAGATGTGTTAGTAAATTCATCTCAGTGAGCCATGCCTGGATTTGAAATTCAAGAAAAAGTCTTGTGTGTGGACATCCGGCCACAAGTAGCTTTGACACATTAAAGCAGTCAAATAGACGGGACAAGCAGACAGGCACCAAACCTGAGGGGCTTATCTTGGATTAAGGAAACTCAGAGGTTGGCGAACATGAGAATGTTCAAGGGTCCCCAAAGAATAGTGTTGCCTCTGGTCATTTTGAGTCATCTGTGAGGGACTTTCCAAACAGAACAATGCTGAAGTTAGATGAGTGGCAGGGGAAGGGTGTGTGTGCTTGTGTGTGCATGTTTGTGTGTGTGCGTGTGTGTGCATGTTTGTATGTGTCTGTGGTATGTGCTACGAAGCATGTGTGGTATGTGTATGATGTGTGGATAGTGTGTATGGTATATGTTATATGTGGATATAGTATGTATGTGTTGTGTATTTTGTGTGTGTGGTATCTATGATATGTGTGGTAAGTCTGATGTGTGTGTGTGTGTATAGTATATGTTGTGTTTATGGTATGTATAGTGTGTGGGGGTATGTGATGGGGTGTTATATGTGTATGGTTTGGGTATGTATCTGGGGAAGGTAGTTTAGTATCTGCCTCAGCTGGAGCCATTGTCCCCTGGCAGATTGTGCTGGAGGGGACTTCTTTATTTAGAGAGTCTTGCTCTCTACATAAATAACAGGACCCTTCCAGGCCACCAAATTAGTGTCTTATTGGCATCTGGCTTTGTGTGCTTACCTCATCTGCCTGCCTTTTGGGACTCAGTATTTCCATTAACATCCATGCCCTTGTTAGTTGGGATTGTGCCAAGTGTGTGTCTTCAGCCCTCAGGCTAACCCTGCTGAGGACTTCAGTTGGTTATCTGGGGCCATGGGAAGAAAGCAGGGCCAGGGCAGCCTCATTGTCTCTGTGAAAGGAGCCCTAGGACTCAGAGGAGCTTGTGTGAAATAGAAGTTTTATCACACATTCCAAAGTCACAGTTACAGGATCCCCTGCTGGGGGCGGATGAGAGATCAGCACTGCCTGTCACCTAGGTGTGAGCTCTGAAGTGTTCCCAGTCTCCAACTCTGACAGAAAATTCATATCACATCTTTAAGTGCTGTCAGACCAGGCTTTGTGCGCTTTGTGCTTCCTCCTGGAGGACTGTAGCCACAGCGCCCCAGGAGGGGGGACCCTGGCTGGACCCTCACCTGTGGCTCCTGGTATCTTAACTGGATATGAATGAATTTGAGCTGGAGCTGATGTTGAACCCAGATCAAGATCTATGGAGGGAATGGGGCCTAAATGCCACCATTCTGAGGCTCCCAAGAACATAGCACAGATGATAAAAATCATTCTCTCTAGCCTGTGAAGAGCTGAGGCTAAATTTAGAACAACATCCACAGAAACAGAGTGTGAAGATTTTACCACCACAAGAAGAATGCCTTTATTTTTTTGTCAGAGTAGGTGATAGGAAAGGGCTCACAAAAGCCTGAAGTGGTCCATTTGGTTCTAGAAAACAGGAAGTGTTTTTTTGTGTAGAGCTTGGGGCAGTAGGCAGAGCCCTGGCCTGAGTCCAAGTCAGTGGTGGTTTTGGAAAGTGGCTGGGCTGCAACAGTAGGGGTTAGGCTGGGTCATCCATCTGCCTACGATCCAGTGACTGTGTGACAGTCACTTCAGATGAACAGGAAGCTTCATTCCCATGCATTCACTAGGAGCTGCCCATCTTCCCCATCTTTGGCTGTTGGATCTCAGTAAAGTTGGTGTAGACTTCCCTAGTGGCCCTGTGTCTGTGGCAGGAGGTGTCTGTGAATCAGAAGGCATCTATGGCCTTAGAATAAGAAGCTGTCTCAGGAGTAGACTCCAATACCAGGAGAGGAGGGAGAGGGGAGGGGGACAATGACTTCATAGAACCCCATCCACAGAGCACAAAGCCTAGTGCCTCCATCCCCCATCTCCTTCCCTAGGCTAGGCCACAAGGATTTACATGAAACAAGCAGAAGGAACATTACAGGCTAAAGGCAGAGCACATGCAAAAACCCCAATATATGTCTGACACACGAGAAAGGGAAAGGCCAGCGTGGGCCGAGCACGGAGTACGGGAAGACTCTCCACAGTGGAACCTGGGAGGTGATGGGGCTGAGGCATAGCAAGCTTCACAGACTGTGATCAGGACTTGACTTCTAACTTAGGAGAGAGAGACCATTTCTAGGTTTTAAGATAGACAGTGATGTGATAGGATGCATGCTTCTGAAAAGATTAGAGTGGCCGTGTTGGGAAATGGATGAGAGGGGGGAAAGGGAGAGGTTATCTGCAGGTAATGGAACACAGCAGCACAGATCATCTTGCCTTCTTCAGACAAATCCACTAGGTTAGCAGCCATCTTAATGAAGTAGAAAGGTAAGCCACTCACCAAGACACAGCCACAGTGTGTATGCCATCCAGGGACTGTCACTGTTCTTGGTCCCTCTCTGTTCATGTGATAAAAACACTCTAACCAAAAGCAATCTCGGGGAAGAAAGGGTTTATCTGACTTACAATTCCAGGTCACAGTCCCTGGTTGAGGGAAGTCAGGGCAGGAAATCAAACAGGAGCTTGAAGCAGAAACCACGGAGGAACAATGCTTACTGCTTTGCTCACAGGCTGATGCTTAGCTGGCTGTCCTATACAGCCCAGGACCACCTGTCCAGGGCAGGGTGCTGCCCACAATGGGTGGGCCTTCCTATAACAATTATCAATCAAGACAATCCCCCACAGACATGCCCACAGACCGACCTGATAAAGACAATTACTCAGCTGAGACTCTCTAGGTGATTCTAGGCAGATTCAAGTTGGCAGCGAAAGCTAACTAGGACAGTCGCTATATATCAAACTTGCAAATGTTTCATGTGAAAGCAGAAAACTGAAAACAACTGGCTAGAAAGAAGCAATAGGCAAAGGACTCAGCCCAGCATTTTGAGAAGACAGAATATGGGCAGAGATGGATACAGGAATTGTAATCAGGAAACTACAAATGAGGACCACCGTAAGATACAGTTCTATATACCATGTGACTAGGAAAAATTAAAGTCTGTCCTGGAGATGATGAGGATGCCTGGGATTTCTCACACAGTGCAGCCACTTTGGAGACTACTTAGTATTTCCTAAACTTTAACCTCTCACACCTGAAAGCCCACCCAGCTACCACCTAGAGTAGTGTTCAAGAGAAACGTTTGCAGCTGTGTACGTGGGGCATCTGCAATAAGGTTCCCAGCAGCAGATACCTGGCATTAACCCAGGCATCCATTAACAGGACAGTGATGAACAAACAGAGTGACAGTCAGACATTGGAAAATAACACAGCACATTAAAAAGGAAGAACCCCAAGCCCAGCAGACACTATCTGTAACATTATAGATCCTTATAATAAAGTATTTAGGGATATATCAGGATGTAATAGCCACACAAATATGTAGAAGCAAACGTGGGAGAAATGAGCATGGAATTCCCACGGTAGCAGTGCAGGGGTGAGGGTGGAGAATCACAAGTTCTACCTCTCCCATTGTAGGGAACTTATTCACAGCACAAGTACATTAAAAGGAATTAATAAGGGTCAGTGTGGTGGGGCAGGCCATTAATTCCAGCACTCAGGAAGCAGAGGCAGGCAGATCACCGTGAGTTCAAGACCAGCCTGGAGTTTCAGGTCAGCAAGTGCTATAGTGTGAGACCCTGGCTCCAAACAAAGCAATAAAGTAAATATAAAGGAGGGAAATATACTGCCAACAAGTAGAATGTGGTGGATTCTGGGGATTGTGATTAATTTTAACTCCTTAGAAACAGACCTGGGAGGGGCTGGAGAAATGGCTCAGCGGTTAAGAGCACTGACTGTTTTTGCAGAGGACCCAGGTTCAGTTCCTAGCACCCACATGGTGGCTCACAACCACCTGTAACTCCAATTCTTTCTTCTGGTCTCCATGGGTTTGCACTTACATACACGCGGGCAAAACACTCATATACATAGAAATAAATAAGTAATAAATACGTAAATAAAAACAGTACTGGGGTATGACTCAGTGACAGAGCACCTGCCCAGCATATATGATATCCTGGAGTTCAATCTTCAGCAACTGCTAAAACAACAAATCCTTAAGAACAAATCAAGAGCTACAGTAGTAAATCCATTTTGTGGCAGAGTCAGACCTTGGACCTCAGTCTGTGGAACCTGAGCGCCTGGCCCTCCACTACACAACTGCTTTTACAGTGGAAGAGGGGACCGTGGGTGATCCTTGTTCCTCAGAAGCTTGATGTAAGAATGATTTCTACCTGGAGCAAGCCCTGTCCCACAGGAGTGGCTAGAGAAAGACTTAAAGCTCTGCCCTCTTACTACCTCATAGGAGGGATTCGATTTCAACCGATGAAACTGTGAAGGACACTCAAGCGGTATACAAACTTTATCAGAAAGTGAGAGTGACGTTGGGAGAGATGGAAGAGGGCTTTGATATTCAGAGGAGGAGGAGGAGGAGAGGTCTGACCTGATGACCCTGGTCTTGGCATCTTTTCTGTGTTACCATTTGGTGGCTTCATGCCAAGTGCCAGTGTCTGCCACCACTCCGAGAGGTGAAAGTAGCCCTTCTCTCTCACAAAGCACATGTGTCTCCATGCAAATTCTTTACATACTTTTGACCCTTCAGAACACACACCGTATTAATAGCACAGCAGACATAACCTCCTGTTCCTTTCTCAGCAAAAATGAATGTTGATTCAGATATAAAGGGAGTGAGGAGATGTCTCAGCAGGGGCAACAGTAACAAAGCACAAGACAGATGTGTGGTGTTTGCTCTAGTGAGGACTGGGCTGCAGGGAAGGAAGCTGGCCAGGGAGGTATCCACTTTCAAGATAAGGTGTCCTGGTTCCATCTCTCCATCAGATCTCAGCTGAGATCCCTCATTTCTCATGAAACTAACAGCCCTGGAGTTCTGAGACTCCAGTCTGGACCTCTAGGGAAGGATAGCAGTTATGAAGAGTGACAGTACTTGGAGGAGGTTCTGAGCAGAGATATGCTGAGAAAATGCTAGGGGTACCAAAGCGTACCCCACAAAGAGCTCCAGGATTCAGTACTGGCTCTGCCTAGAGAGGCTGCCAGTGTCAGACAGCAGCTTCCCCTCTGGGCCTCCACTTGAGCATCTATCTACATCAAGAGTAATAGCCCATGACTCAAATCTGTAAATAAAGTTTTATTGGGACACAGAGACCTTGTGCTTTACATAGTGTCTGTGGCTGCTTGTTAGGATTTGAATCCTAAATGTCCCCCACAGGCTCATGTTTTGAATGCTTGTTCTCTAGTTAGCGATGCTATGATGTTATTTTAGGAGGCTGTAGAACTTTTAGTATGTGGAGCCTCGCTGGCAGAAGTGGGTTGCTGGGGGTGGGCATTTGACACCCCTGGTTCCTGGTCTACTCTGATGGAAATAGGCTCAACCCCACAAGCCTGCTGCCATGTCTTTCCTGAAAACCACTAAAACCATGAGTCAAAATAAACCCTCTTAACTCCTGACATGTTCTCTTCTTCCCACAGCGCATCCCGAGAGAGCTGCCCTGCTGTTTGTGTCTAGCGTCTGCATCGGCCTGGCCCTCACACTGTGTGCCCTGGTCATCAGAGTGTCCTGTACCAAGGACTTCCGGGAGCTGCAGCTGGGGAGGGAGCACCTGGTGCCAGGCAGTGACAAGGCTGAGGACAGTGAGGAGGAAGTGGAAGAGGAGGAGTCCTCTGACTCCGAGTTTCCCGTGGAACTGTCAGGGCTTTGTAGGACTTCATATCCAGCCTACAGTTCCATAGAGGCCGCAGAGCTGGCTGAAAGGATTGAGCGCAGGGAGCAAATTATTCAAGAAATATGGATGAACAGTGGTCTAGACACCTCACTCCCGAGGAACATGGGCCATTTCTACTGAAAGCCAGATGCATCTGGATGAAATCACACTTTCTGAAGAGGGAAGGCTCCAGAATGCCCCACCCCTTGAGTTTTGGCTCACTTGTACCTTCTGTGAAGGCGAATTTGTCATGTCATCTGAGACTGGTGAAGCCAGAAAGTTGTCAAAGGGACATTCCAAACTGTTTACAGCACATACCAAAATAAACTAGGAGGAAGAGGACTTTTGTGTTCCATACTTATTCAAATAAGTACTTATTCATTTCCACATGTTAATACTTCTATACACAGTTAAAATCCGTATTTACTCAGCACTTACAGCGCCAGGTACCGCCCTAGCTACTTTTGATGTATTTTTCAGTCCTTACAATAACATCATGAAAAGGACTATTATCAGATAAGTAAACAGAGGAACCACAGTTAAAAGTGGATACCCAATGATGGGGGTCTGCGCAATGGCTACTGAGGTAAAAGCACCTGTCACTAAGTCTGACAACATGAGTTCAGTTCCCAGGACCTACATGGTGGAAGGGAGAACCAACTCCTGCAAGTTGTCCTCTGACCTCCACAAGTGTGTTATGACAGGATCACAAACACACACCACACACATGCATATAAAGTAAATAAATAAAAAGCAATTTAAAATTTTAAATTATACTGATAGAACAGAAAACATGAGCTCACAAGGTATTTTTAATTAATTTATTTTAATTTAATTAATTAATTTTTTTGAGACAGGGTCTCCCTGTAGCCCTAGCTGACCTGGAACTCACTATGTAGGTCAGGTTGGCCTCACTCTCACAGAGATTCACCTGCCCCCGCATCCTGAGTGCCAGGATTAAAGGTCTGCACCACCACACTCAGCTATTTATTTATTTTTGTGGCACAGTCTCTCTGTGTATTCCAGACTGGCCTTGAATTTTGATCCTCTTGCCTTAGCCTCCTGAGTACCAGGATTACAGTCATGTGCCACCATGATCGGTCCACAAGTGACTTTTTAAAAATCCTTTTGATTTATTTATTTTTATTTTATGTGTATGAATGTATTGCCTGCATGTATGTAAGTGCAGCCATACCATGAAATGCTAGAGGAGGCCAGAAGAGGGTGTTGGATCCCCAGAACTGGGATTATAGACAATGGTTAGCTGCCATGTGGGTGCTGGAAACCGAACCTGGGTCCTCTGCAAGCATAGCCAGTGCTGTTAACCTAACCCCTGAGTCATCTCTCCCGCCTCTGATTTTTCATTCTTACCATTATTTGTTTCATAGGGATTTCCAAAATTTTCTCAAAGGACAAGATGAGAAACATTTCAGTCATATTACTTCTGCCACAACTGATCACCCAATCCCACAGCTCACACTTGATAAATGAGCAGGGCTGTTCCCTGCACCTTCTCGTTTGATATGAAACTCGAACTTCAATTCTCATGTTACAAGTGACACATTCTTACATTTCACTTTTGTTTATTTTTGAGACAAAGTCTCATAGCTCAGGCTGGCCTTGAACTCGTGACAATTCTGTCTAAGACTCGTGAATTCTAGGGTTATAGGTATGAGTCACTGCATTCAGTTTCACCTGGTTTGTAAAAATCAACCATTTTAGGAGCTGGGGCAATAGCTCAGTCAGTAAAGTGCTTATCTTATGTGATGGCTTATCAACTTGACACACCTGGGAAGAGGGACCCTTAACTGAATAATGACCTCCAACAGATTGGCCTATGGACATGTCTATGGGACATTTTCTGGTTTGCTAATTGATGTAGGAGAGCCCGCCCACTGTGGGCAGTGCTATCCCTAAGCAGGTGGGCCTGGGCTGTACAAGAAAGGTAACTGGGGGCTGGAGAGATGGCTCAGTGGTTAAGAGCACTGGCTGCTCTTGCAGAGGACCTGGGTTCAATCCCAGCACCCACATGGTGGCTCACAACATTCTGTAACTCCAGTTCCATGGGATCTGATGCCCTCTTCTGGCCTCTGCTGGCTTTGCACAACATGGGTCCACCTACCCTATATGAAAGCAATACACTTATACACACAAAATAAAAATAATAAAATATTTTTTAAAAAGAAAGATAGCTGAACATGAGCCTGGAAGCAAGCCAGCAAGCAGTGTTCCTCCTCCATGGACTCTTTCAGGCTCCTATCTTGAATTCTTGCCCTGGTGTCCCTTAGTGGTGGACCTGTAAGCTGAGATAAACTCTTTCCTCCCCAAGTAGCTTTTGGCCATGGTGTTTATCACAGCAACAGAAAGCAAACTAGAATATATTGCAAGCACAAGGACCTGAGTTTGGTCTCCAGAACCCAGTTAAGAAAAGCGTGATGCTTCCCACTCGGCCAACCTAGCCTGTTTGGCAAGCCTCAACACAACAACAATGGTGGGTAGTGACTAAGTAAAGAGCCAACGTGATCTCTGGTCTTCACACACATGTGTACTACCCACCCACACAAAACCAACTATTTTAAGAGCATAAAAGCTACTGTTAAGGGCTGGAGAAATGGTTCAGTGGTTAAGACACTTGCTGTTCTTGCAGAAGACAAGGGTTTAGTTCCCAGAATCCACATGGCAGCTAACAACAGTAACTCCAGTTTCAAGGGATTGGACACTCTTGTTGATGCAAAAGCACAACTCTCACCTCAAAGGGGACAAGAGATAGTTTATTCTGGAGCCAAATATGAGTGACCATGGCCTGGGAACACGGATTCAGGTTGCCCCCAATTCTATGTTCCAGTATGGTAACAGTTTCATTACATTTTTATAGTAATAAAATAAAGAAAAGTCACAAATCAAGACACTTTTCAGATACATTCAGTATGCAGGTCATGGTAATGTGGGTGGTTTTTTACTATAGGTCTCAGATGCTATCTGATGGCATTCTTAGCTTTTTGATTGGTGAGACCTGGTGGTCCACTAAGTTAATACATTCCAAAAGATTTTTATCTGTTAGTCACGAGATGTTAGGTCAGAAATAGATGGGTAAAGAAAAGGCTATCTGGGGGCTAAAGGTAGCCTGAGATAAGTGGTAATTAGGCTCTGGACCTACAACATTCTGGACTCTCCACAGTCTCCAGAGAGCTTATCAGTTAGCCTTGCAGGAAGTTCAAGATGCAGGATTTTCTGGGAACTTTTTTGTTCACACTCTCTTCTGTCCTCCTCAGGCATTGCATGCATGTGGTGCACTAACATGCAGGCAAAACACGCATACACATAAAATAAAAATAAACATGTTTATTACTTTTATTTTATGTGTATGCGTGTATTGCCTGCATGCAGGTAAGTGCACCCGGGTCGTGCAATGCCTGTGGAGGTCAGAAGAGGCTGTCGGATCCCCTGGGACTGGAGTTATGGACAGTTGTTAGCTGCCATGTAGGTGCTGGGATTTGAACCCGGGTGTTCTGCAAGAACAACCAGTGTTCTTAACCACTGAGGAATCTCTCCAGCCCACCCAATAAACATTTTTTAAAAATTAAAAAATTACTGTTACCTTGAGGTCTGTATAAAATTAGGCAAGAGGTTAGATTTGTCCCATGTCTTGGTTTTGTAGATAAAGGATAATTCAGAAAACTTAAAATATTCTTACTCCATACAGAAAAAGTTTGCAGATTCCTAGTAGGTGTAAAACTCGCAGGACTTCTGTTGGTAAAAGTCAGCAACCAGAGTAACTAACAGCCAGTAAGGATCAATTTGGGATGGCTTCCAAATCATCACAAAGCCTGAGTCCTATCTACTAGGGGCTGGGGCCAATGAAGGAGCAGAAGAGCTGTTTAGTAATAGATATTTGACAGGAGTGGTTCCTTTAGAAGGCTGCCCCTTGTGGACAGGAGGCTTACTGCAGTGGGGCTTTGTTACAGTTTAGGTCTTGTGTTGAAACACTTGGACCTATGCTGGTAGTGCTGAAACTTTCAGAGGTGGGACCTAGTAGGAGGTACATCACGGGGTAGGCTCTTGAGGTCCAGCTGTAAAACAACCCTGCCATGTGAACAAGCCATTCCACATTTCTGCTGCTATGACACACTCCAACCACCATGCTGGACTGCTCCCCCTGAAACTGAATCAAAATTAACCTCCCTCCCTTAAATTGTTTCTGTCAGGTATTTGGATGCAGTTACGGGAGAAGTAACTAATACAGGTTTTGAGTATTAAAAGTATTCTATTTCATCTATCTTGTGCCTACTGCAAACAAGCTTCCTTCTTCCTCTCATTTCACCCTCATACCAACTCTTCAAAACCAGGTAGATAAGGGACCTGAAGGCTGACAGGTTAAATGTCAGGGCCCACAGCATGTGGCTAGAAAAGGTTGGTCAAGAATGATTTCATATTGGGGCTGGAGAGATGGCTTAGCTGTTAAGAGCACTGGCTGCTCCTGCAGAAGACCCGGGTTCAAGTCCCAGAACCCACATGGTGGATCCAATACCATCTTCTGGTCTCCATGGGCACTGCACAACACTGATGTACTTATACATGTAGGCAAAACACTTGTACACATAAAATTTAAAAAATAAATAAAAAGAATAATGTTAGATGGACATGTAGAAGGGGGTGTTGAGTGGGGACTGAATTTCCTCAGGACTCCTCAGATACCTGAGGACTCCATCCAGGGCATGGAGAGAACTTGAGGGACGTTGGAATGACACATTCTAAATATGTCACCAGAGAGACATGTACCCTAGATCACAGCAGACAACGAAGTGACTTCTAGTATCTAACTTCCTTCTTTTTTTCTTTTTCCACCTTCATAGGGTGGGGAGTACATGTGCATAGGTCTGCATGCTCTTGTGTGTGTCTGCATGTGGACACCCAAGCTTGATGTAGGAATCGTCCTCCATCACTCTTTTACCTTATTGAGGCAAGGTCTCTCAATCAAACCCAGAGCTCACTGATATGACTAATCTCACCAGCCAGCTTTCTCTGGGGAATCCTGATTCTGCCTTTCAAAGCTGAAATACCAGTGGCCCACCACATCTACTAGGAGTTTCATGTGGGTTCTGGGGATCCACACCCTGGTCCTTACACTTTAACAACTGAGCTATCTCCTCGGCCCCTAGTGCCTAACCTCTTCATGATTAGTTTGTTGTGTTCGAAGAGAATCCTTATTTTTTCATTTCCTTGCACCCCAGGGGCTATATTTCGATATTGCCCCCACTCTCAGAGTAGCCTCGTCTATGGTCTACTTCTGTCCCCAAGCAGTGTCTTTTCAAGGTCTGTGAACATAAATTCTGTTGCTCTGATGTCTCTCATCTCGGAGCTGAAGAGAACTTGGCAGGAGAAGGTGTTCACTTTAGCAGTTGAAGAAAGCTATGCCATACTATCCTTGGCTGCAGAACTGTTCTTGGATTTCACAATGGCTTCCACCTTGAGTCTCTGCCACCTCCAGCACATACCTACACCTACACTCACACCCATGCATGCACACTCATATGTATACATGCAAATGTTTGTACTCTTCCCAGACCCCTGCAGGGGCAGCTGCACACCAGCCTGCCAAGGCCAGGGCCAGTCTCTGGCCTGTGCAAACACAATGAATTATTCTCTTGCACTTTCTGAGCTCCAAAGAATGCCCTGTTTTTCTCCTAGCAGGGGCCTGATGGGTCCTGCTGAGATTGTATTTGGATGGGCACAAAGCCCAGGAAGAAAATAACTAAAGCAGGCTTAGATGAGGTTTTACCACTGGACCGTGGTGACTAGGACGAAGCTTCTGTGTGGAGGTGCCCGCAGGGAGCTCAGAGTACAAGGGCTGCTGCACCTCCATGACTGTGTGTCCCTGGGCAGCAGAATCCCTGCTGTGCAAGCAGTGGGGTCTCGGAAGTTCTTCTGGGAGGTTTTCAAGAACCAGCGCCTCAGCAGCTTGCTATGGATTCTGACTTTGAAGGCATGAGCTGCCTGCAGTGAGTCCTGCTCTTCTAGATTTACCCAAGCTGCATTGGCTGCTGGGGGTCTGGGGTGTCATAGTGTTTACTATTGCTCCAGGGACAAGAAGTGTACAGTCAGGAACAAAGCAGGCTTTGCAGAACCCCACTGTTGACCCACAAATAGAGTAGCGCATGACCCAGCTGCCTACCCAGACCTGCTTTCCCAGATGGGCACCTTGCCTCCAACTATGGAAGGGGGGCCATGTTTGACTCCTACTTGTCCTCCTCTACAGAGGTGTGTTCCTCTTCACTTCCTCACAAGATGCCTCCATAGAGGCATAAAATCCCCTCATAAAATCCCCTTTTCAAGAATCTCACTGTTGCAGCTAGTGATATGGCTCAGTGGGTACAGTGCTTGCCTAGCATGCATGAAGCTTTGGCTTCAATCTGTAGCACTGCATAAACCAGACGTGGTGGTGCAGTCCTGCAATCCTAGCACTCAGGAGCCAGAAACAGGAGAATCAAGATCATCCTTGGCTACATAGTGAGTTCAAGGGAAGCGTGGGATACATTAGACCTTGTCTCAAAACACAAAAATCAACAGTACCAACAAAAAAATCTCCTCTGAAGAAACTGACTTAAAGCATCCAGTGGGGAGGTGGTCATGGCCTGGGGGTATGCCATCCCCATTGGCCCACACTGCTAGTGTATTATCTCTAGGGAAACATCAGGGACCCTTCTCTTTAAAAAGAGTTATCAGGAAGTCAGGGTTACCCACCAGAGCCCACTCTTAATCAGTCTACCCTTTTCTGCAAGTCTCTGGAAACTGCTGCCTGCTCAGGTCACCTGTGGAACTGAAACCATGTGCTGAGACCTGGTGGACAGGCCGGGTGTCTTACACCACTTTCCACTTGCTTTAACAAAATACCTCTAGTTGGAAGATTTATAAAGAAGAGAAGCTTAAAGGGCTGGAGAGATGACTCGGTGGTTAAGAGCACTGGCTGCTCTTGCAGAGGACCCTGGGTCAGTTCCCAGCACTCACATGGTGGGAAACGCAGCACCCATGTGGTGTCCAATAACCGTCTGTAACTCCAGTTCCAGGGGATCTGATGTTTTTTTCTGACCTCTGTAGGCTTTGCCCGACACCGGTGCACTTACATATATGCAGGCAATACACTCATGCACATAAAATAAAAATAATAAATAAAATATAAAACACACATGACATAAAAATAAATAAACCTAAAAACCTTAAAGAATAAAAGTATAGAAGTATATTTGGGCTCATGGTCCTGGAGGTCCAAGAATACAGTGTTGGCACATGCTTGGCTTCTGAGGAGGGTTGTGTGCTGCCCCGTGCATGGTGGAGGAGAAGGGAAGCAGGTACTCGCGGAAGAGGTCACATAGCAACAGGCAGCAGGAGAAAGATGAGAAAGCTAAGCCCCCTTTATCAGCACTGGCTCCGAAGGCAACGCACCCACTCTCGGGAGAACCACACTGATTTCTTCACAAGGATGAAACTTCATGGTCTAATCACCCCTTAAAGGTCCTGACATACCTCACCACGAACACCTTGAGAACCAGGTTTCCAACACATGAATTCTAAAGAACCAACCATGTTCAAACCACAGCAGCAAGCCTCTTATCTACTTTCCCCAGGGTTGGATGCGTTTCCAGCATGCCACATTATCTACTGAGACCTCCTCAAAAGTACGGTTGCCTTGGAGCGTCTACCCCATTCCTCACCCCTCACACTAGATCCCTGGAAAACTGATATCAACCAGACTAGATATGACCCTGTCCCAGTCCCACACTAGGTTTCTTTGTCTGCTGGGTTGTTCTTGTCTTCTAGTTTCTGCTCTGATTCAGTTGGAGGTTGCTCTTGCATGACCCATCTGTGCCTTAATTTCCTCCTTTGTAATAATATCTGCTTCCTGGTGATGTTGAGAGTGAAGATGTTTTGTACATAAGCATGTGCAAGATTAAGCCATTTAACCATGAGGGAGTGAGTTATAGACCATAGAGACACGACAAGAGCAAGCCAATGAAGCAGGTTCCTGATGCTTGTTGCCAGAAGAGTCACTAGGGGAGGAATAGCTTTGTTTACAGAATTTGTACACAAATGTCCAGATCTGAATGTCCTCAAATTCTTCAGCTAAGTCCACTGTACAGTTTCTCACAAATGAACTTCAGAGGCTGTGCCCAGTTTGGCAGGGTAGTTATGACCTGGAACTATGACCTAAGAGAATTCCTGGGAAATCAGCTGAAAACCTGGGGCCACCACCTCCTTTTTAGGATTTCAAATCAACAGGTACCTCTTCTGGGAAGGGTGCAATGCTAGGCTCCTGGGAGAAAGCACAAGATACATGTGTAACTACAGATATTGACAATGTGGGGTTCTGCTACCCAGTATAAGGCCACTGGCCACATGGTGATCTAAATCTAAATTTTAATTCATTAGTAGGACTGGGATATAGCTCAGTGATAGAGCACTTGTCCACCAATGTAAGGCCCTGGGTTCAGTCTCTCTCTAGCTCTACAATGATGATGAGGAGGAGGAAACACTGGTTAGAGCTATAGCTCAGTGGCAGAATGTTTGCCTAGCATGCATGAGGGCTTAGGTTTAAACCCAAATACTGCCAGGAAAAAAAAATATTGGGGCTATGAATATCGCTTAGTTGGTAGACTGCTTGCCTAGCATGCACAGAGCCTAAGGTTTGATCCTCAGCACCACATAATACTGGGTGTGGAGGTACATGGAGATCATCCTAGTACTTAGGAAGTAGACGGAGAGTAGACATAGAAGGGTCAGGAATTTGAGGTCATCCTCAGCTATATCCTTAGCCTGGGCTACATGAACTCTGTCTCCAAAACAAACAAAATAATAAAATTTTAAGTCAGCTCCTTGGTTTCTCTAGTTGCATTTCAAGTGCTCAGTAGCCACACATCCTGGACATTGCTGATGGCTCTATTGGACAAAGCTGTACTAGTAGAAAGTCAGACACAGACCGCTGCCCAACTCACTGTGATGAAATGGCAAAGACGCTTCTCCAGCCTCACCAACTAAGGATGTGTTTGGACAGAAACATCTCACAGAAAAGTACCCCTTACCTCTCTCACTGTCCTGGGGACACTACCATATGACCTGTCTTCTGGCCCTGAGCCTCCTGCATGGGTCCATGGGGCTGCTGCAGGCTCACTTTCCTGGGATGGGAGTTGGGTCTCTTCTGCCATAGCCACACACTACACCCTTGGCTCTGGCTCCCTTTTGCTTTGCAACACATAGTCTGTTGCTTATCCTGTGGCAGCTGCTGCCACCAACACTTTCTGGGGCATCATTGCTGTTGTCACACACACACCCTTCCTGTGTCCCCTGGGAAGATTGTGGGAACCTAAAGAGTCTTAAAGGCCTCCCTTCAGCTCCTGGGGACAGGCCAAAGAAACCTGAGTTCTCCTGGGGCCTCCAGGTCAGTCAGAGCTTCCTGGCTCCACAGACCACATCTCCAGCCCCCCTCCCCCCGATCTTCTCCTCAGTATCTTCTGCCTGGTTCTCTGCTGAGCCCATGAGCAGATTCAGCAGAGGCTCTTTTCTGGATTCTTCTGAGGTTTGAGCATTACAAAGTAAGAGTGTGGGAATGACAAAGTGGCCAAACCAAGGGGCCTGGGAGTGAGCATAGCGAGGCCACCTTGGGGGCCCATGGGGGATAGCACCTGAAGTGATTCACCCCAAAGAATAAACAGCATTTTCAAAAGTGAAGGTGAGACTAAGTGTGGCTTGCAGGGAAAGAGAGACAGCAAGTGCAGGGTCCTTTGGGAAGCTAAGTGATGGGGGGGCACTGGTGGGGAGGGATCTGAATTCTAGGCTACAGCACCTAGCTGATGCTGTTGCCCATGTAGAGCAGCCATCTTCCTAAGGTGAAAGAATGTTCTGGCAGGTTAAGGGCCTCACAGCTAGAATAGGTTGGGCTTGTCCTGACTCTTTTTTTTTTTTTTTTTAAAGCTCAAGGACAATTTTACTGAGCTTCGAAGAAAAAACCACAATCAGGCAAGTTGTGAACCTCAGCAGGTACCTGGAGGAGGGAGATGGGGAAGAGGAAGAGAGAAAACCATGCACAAGTGGAGATGGGGGAAGAGCTCCATAGAAAGTGTTCCCAGGCCTGTGTCCAGGAAAGCAGGCCCAGGCTTTGGCAAGTATAAGAAAGAAGGAAAACAAAATAAAGAGGAAGAAAAGGAAAGGTTACACTCTTCTAAGTAATTTGGAAAAATGGGCAGGCTTAACCCAGCCACAGAGCTGACGTTCCGCAGGCAACTGCCTGAGTCTGGAAACAGTAATTGTCCCTAATTTCAGGGAAATAAGCCAGGTACAGAGACAAGTGTCATACCATCGGGTATACAAAGCCCTGTTGTAGAAGCTGAGACGAAGGATGGTTGCCAGAGGCTGGGGAGAGAGGAGGGATGGGGCAAAACAGTTAGAGTGGGAAAAGGCTAGAAAAAGCTAGAAGAAAGGATTTTACATGCTCACACCATGAAGAAATTGCATCAGAAAAGACAAATATCTGTAACCCAGTTTAAACATTGCATAACGTACACAAGTATCACATATCACCCGTGATATGTCATCAATATGTACAATATGCGTTTTTAATCTGTCAGTTAAAGCCATTTTTTTTTTAGATAGTCTCACTCTGTAGTTCAGGCTGCCATCGAACTTGTAATCCCTCTGCCTCACTCCTGAGGTGCTGTGATTAGGACCAAGCACCACTACACCTGTCTCTGAACGTTATTTAATATAATAATAATAATAGCTGTTGTTGCTTACAATCCACTCAATCTCGACATACTGGAAATTGCCAAATTACAGCTTCATTCTGTTGGAGAAACTAAAATTGACATTCTTAGAAAGCTATTGTGGCCTCTGAGTTCTGGGAGTGAGTGCTCCACGATGTAATAAGGGTCACTGCAGAGATGCCAAGGGCCCGACAAATAATTTCCAGCACAGCCCTGTTTTGAAAGTTTCCCAGTCTTTTCCCGAAGCTTGCTCACCGCCTGATTGCATTTCTTTCCAATTATCCAACAGAAAATCCAGTTGAGAACTTATCTTGGGGTAGAAATGCAGCCTTCCTGCTTTAAAGCAAGCCGCCTGCGGTATCAAGAGCAGAGACTGCAGGGACCTGGCAGAACAAAGAAAGGGAAGCCGGTCACTTCCGACTGGGGGGTGCACACGAATTCCCCACACTTTCTCTGTTCCAAGCTCATGACTCCACGGACCAAGTGCTTTCAAGAAAAGAAAAATAGAGCCTGACATTTCTATTGTTTCAAAGTCGGGGTCCGCCTGGGAACGACGAAGGAGGAGGAAGGAGACCCATGTTCGTTCAGATGACTAAGCACCGACCTGAGCTGGGAAAGGCGCCTGTCCTTTCTGCGGAAGGGAGCGAGTCCAATTAGAGGCATGTATGAACTAATGACATTACCTCACCCAGAGAGGAAGAGGGAAAGGCTCTCCTTACTAACAATGAACTAGAAAGAAAACGTGTTAACTAATCGAGGAAGAATGTACAAACCCGGTGAGCTGCCTCCCAGCTGTGAGCGCCAAACTTCCTTAGACCCTGACCTCTGATTGCAGAACTGCTGGACCCTGGGAGAGGTGGGTGGATGCTGGCCAGCTGACACGGAATCACATAAGCCAATCCAGTTTCTTCTTGAGTCTGGTTTCTGTCACCCAAGTTATACATAGATATAACTTTTTTTTTTTTTTACATTTATTCATCTATTTCCTCTGTATTTGTGTGTCCATGTGCACGGGTATCGCATGGGCATACATATGCCATGGGGCACTCCTGGAGATCAGAGGAAAACTTGCAAGAGTCGGTTCTCACCTTCCACCATGTGGGTTCTGGGGATCAAACTCATATTGCCAGGCTTGTCGGCCAGCACCCTTACGCACTGAGCCGTCTTGCCAGCCCTGGGATAAACTTCTTACTGAAGATGTGTTGGGAGGAAAAAATAATAATAAAGCTCTTTTGTGTTGTATTTTTAAACGAAGTAGATCTCTGTGTACTGAAATGAAAACTTTTTGGTCATTACTAGTTGCTAAGTGGGAGTTGTGAGATAATGTGCAGATCATGACACAACTGATAGCACCTGAGTGGGCTCAACCTGCACATGCGCCCAGCTTTCTGTGCCTCAGGAGATGAATGTGGTCCCTGGAGGTGCTGGCTCTTTTCCTGAGTCTCAGAGTTCTGGCAGGTCTAAAACTCCACTTGTTGCTACTAGTATCTCAGAGCTACCAGGCCAGGATTGCTTCAGCTCTCCATCTCCATGGTTCACCAGCACTCTAAAGCATGCACTTTGCCAGGCTGTGTTCCAAATGAAGTCAGCCACTTCATCAGAAAAAGCTGAGCATTGCTGCATCTGGAAGGGCTGCCTCTGCCTCTGAGCAGAAAGGAGCAGAGATAAGACCACTTCTCCCAGAGTGATACTGTCCTGGAGGAGGGTGCAGGACAGGTGGGGTGGCAGCCTCAGGTCTTATCAGCTCGCTCCTCCTATGTGCCATCTTGTTTGGTGAAAGGAGCTGGCCTGAGGGTGATGGAGGGCCCAGTGACAGAGCCCACAGACTAGGAAACTGGGCTGGATGGGGAGGGAAGCCAGGCCTTTCAGCTGTCCCATTTAACACAGGGCTTCTATGACACAGAGCTGTAGGTAATCGATGCTGGCTTCCTGCCTCTCCTGGAATGACTCTACCCTCAAACTGGAGCCTGGGGGAGAGGCAGCCTTTAGTTACAACTCCCCAGGGCGCAGCTCCAGTCACAGGAAGCTGGTAGGAAGTCACTGGTGGTCCAGGCCACAGACTGGCCCTGTTTGTACGAAGCTCAGTAGGGTTTTTCTTGAACTGTTTTTCATT
The DNA here is from genome assembly GCF_000622305.1 of Nannospalax galili. Classification (NCBI taxonomy): domain Eukaryota; kingdom Metazoa; phylum Chordata; class Mammalia; order Rodentia; family Spalacidae; genus Nannospalax; species Nannospalax galili. The sequence continues at coordinate 4,128,114 of NW_008340872.1, read as the reverse complement.
TACTATGTACCCTTAGGGAAATTTCCAGTGACTTTTAAGTGGTGTCCTTGTGGTTTGGCTTAAATAGTTTTCAATAGTTACACAAACAGTTGTTTCAAAGGCAGAAGGTATGGGGAAAGGCCTCCAAAGGCAGGATCTATGCTATTCTGTGTGGCTTTAAACTGCCTGCATTGAGCTCAATACAGAGGGTACTTAGTAAGTCTTTTGTACCTGAACTTGGCACAACTAACTTTTTGGGTGTGTGAGGGGGGTGGGGCTGGAACCCAGGGCCTTGAGCACGCTCAGCAAGTGCTCTACCACCAAGCTACCTCTCCAACCCCAGTACAGCTAATTCTTCATTTATCTTGTGCCCTTGGAACCAGAGCACACAGGTAGCCGTGTTTTCTATCAATCATTTTGCTTCTTGCCAACCACTTGGGCATCCAGGGCTAAATCTGGTGGGTACTAACCCCACTGATGAACTCTCAGGTTAATGGTTCTATACCAACTCCCTCTCCTCTAAACACCTGAACAATGGCAGGGGTTGGGTAGAGACAGGGGAAGCCAGAGATGAAATCCTGAACACATGACTTCACAGTTGTGAAGAAGTGGCTCCTAGTGTATTTCTCCCCGGCCTCTGCACTCTTGTCCCTTACCCTCTGTCCGTGTTCACCTCTGCTTTCCACCAGCCCTGTGAACAGACACCAGGGTCACCCACTTCAGACCAGCATCCAAAGTATTGGGAGAGAAGCAGGAAAGGAGCCAACACATCAGCTTCTGGGATACTCTGAGGGGAGAACTGGGATTCTAGGAACATGAAGCTGGGTCATTCTGGTGGGCTTCACTTCCTGTTCTCAGACTTCTCCTGGCCACCTCCCTCCCAAGCCTGTCCTTCAGGAACCATCCAGGCCCTTAGTGGAAGCCATGCACAGCCCCTACCCAGGGCTCTTCAAAACCTGGCTCAGGGTATCTAAAAAGATGGATTCTAAAGCTCCATCCCAGTCATGGAGAAACTTGGGCATTGAGGCACATTCTTGTAGTCCCAGCTTCTTGGGAGACTGAGGCAGGAGTGTTGCTTGAGCCCACGAGTTTGGGGCTACCTGGGCAACATAATGAAACCTCATTTTAAACAAAAAGGTGCTGAGATAGATGTGGGGGGTCCTGGGGATCCTCATCCTCAGCATAAGCTCATGGACACGCAGCTGAGGACTCTGCCTGGCTCCTATCTGGGTTTCCAGGACCCCAGAGCCCATCTGCTCCTCACACAGCTCCTGCAGCGGAGCACTTGGCCCTAAGTAGCCTATGTACCCTCTACTCTAGGATCACCTGCTACTTTCTCACCCCATGTCTCTTCTTCCCACTGGGACAGCTACTAGAGAGCCCTGAGGGTACCTACCATGCTATAAGCTCTTTGGATGTTTTCCTGTCCCATGTTGCCTTTCCCAGGGCTTGGGAACTCCTCTGGGACCTCTTAGCCTCTGAAGTTTCAGGCAAAAGGAAGCACATTTCTGGCACTTTCTCATGGGATTTAACTGAGGATCGAGCCAGGTAAATAATGGATACTGGTCAGGTGCTCCACAGACACAAGACATGATTCTCACACTAAGAATGAAGGAAGTTGCTGGCAATGTCCTAAAAGCTTTGACTGCAGCTGCATGTAAATGAACAACGGTATAAGTCATTGGAACAGGAAGAGGTTGATCACCGAGATGTGGATACATGTGGAAGATGTGTAGTCCATAAAAATCAAGAGTGGCCATTGGGGCTGGAGAGATGGCTCAGTGGTTAAGAGCACTAACTGCTCTTGCAGAGGACCCAGGTTCAATTCCTAGCACCCAAATGGTGACTATGAACCTTCCTTAACTCCAGTTCCAGGGGAATCTGAAGCCCTCTCTTGACTCCGTGGCATTGCACAACACGGATGCACTCACATACATGCAGGCAATACACCCATACACATAAAATAAAAATAGTAAATAAAATATTTTTTAAAAAAGAGTGGCCATTGTTGCCCAAGGAAGGAGGGGAGGGGGGGATGGGGAGGAGGAAGAGGAGAAATTAGGGCTGATAAGGAGATTGCTGACTAGACTTGCTGTGACCCACAGAGGAACCACAAAACCAAAGCATCAAGCGTGATTAAATGTGTTCACATGTGCACTTTGTTCATGGGCACCAGGCAGCTGTCAGGCCTTTTCCTGGACATTAGGGCAATAGCACTGCCTGTGGTTTCTGGTGCAAGGATTCAGCAGTAGGTTGATGAGCCCTGCCCCTGGTTCTTATGTATCCCAAATCTCAGAAACTTACTTTAGTAGGTGTTTAGTTTCATTTCTGTTGCTGTGATAAAATATCCTGATAAAAAGCAACTTAGGGGAGAAAGGGTATATTTTAGCTCACATTTCTAGGTCACAGGCCATCATTGAGAAGTCAAGGTAGCAGGAACTTAAACCAGCTAGTTATATCCTCAGTCAAGAGCAGAAAGAAATGAGTCCATGCAAGGTTGTTAGTGCTCAGCCCCTCTCTACACATATACAGTCCAGCACCCCCTGCCTAGGAATGGTACTGCCCACAGTGGACTAGGTTTTCCCACATCAATAGACATAATCAAGAACCACCCCCCCAGGTTGGTTCACAGACTAGCCTGACTAGACAATCCCCTACAGACACATCCATAGGCTGCTCTTGCAGAGGATCCTGGTTTGGTGCCCAGCACCCACATGGTGACAAACAACCATCTGTAATTCCGGTTCCAGGGGATCTGATGCCCTCTTCTGGCTTCTGCAGGCATTGCATGATATGGGTGCACTTACATACATAGAGAAAAAGCACTCATACACATAAAATTAAAAAAAAAACTTTTTAAAAAAAGAATGGAGCCAGAGGTGGTGGCGCATACCACACCTGGCAATATAATTTAATTTTTAACAGTGGTAGAATTCCTGATTGTTTAACTGGCAGCTCTCCCAAGCTGCTTCCCAGCACACAGCCAGTCAGTGGAAGTAGTGTGGTGGGTAGGCACCTGAAACTTTGGCCTTGTGGACTTGTAGTGCAGAGATACGGCTCTGGCAGACACTGGTACAATGCTGGTAGAGTGACTCCACCCTTGATGGCTGCCATCTACCAGGTCATCTCCATAGTCAGTTTTCCACTTCTCCAGGGTAAAGGGGTCTGACAAAGAACACTGACCACATCCAGCATAGTTACTAACATCTGTGGGCTGTCAGGAGATCTGTTGATACATGTGTCCCTAGAGATGACATGGGGAGATGGTTGGTGTCTGTGCACATACACATGCATGCACACACATATACATACACATGCACACTCCTGTTGGCATTGACCATGACAGTTCCCTCCAACATGGTGCCTCAGTACCTCAGGGCCCTGTATTAGTTAGTTATGTCATTGTTATGACATAATGCTTAGCAAAAGCAACTTAAAGAAAGACATGTTTATTTTGATTCACAGTTTGAGGGTACAGTCTGTCATGGCAGGGAAGGCATGGTGGTGGGAGTAGGAGGTGGCCGGTCACACTGCATCCACAGTAAGGCAGCAGAGAGAGATGAATGCTGGTGCTCGGCTCACTTTCTCCATTTCAGTCACTCCAGGACCCAAACTCATAGAATGGTGCTGCCTACAGAATGGGTTTCTCACCTCAGGTAAACCTCTCTGGGAACACTCTCACAGGCATATCCAGAGGTGTGTTGCCAATGTTATAAAATCTAGTTAAGTTGTCAATGAAGATTAAGCATCACAAGCCCCTTTAGGAGATAGTCCATCCCAGGCACCCAGAATATACCAATTCATATGAAGGCAAAGTCCCTACTTTCTAGTACCTTCCAATTAGATAAGTATCTGAGGCTGTCCAGGGCTGCCCAAGTCTTCTGGGACTTTGTTACCACATAGCTCAGCCCTGGTCTTGATAGTCAGCTATCTCAGCCCTGCAGGTGACAGGTAGGTGTCTCCCAGTGAATTTAGAATCAGGGTGGGAAAGGGGGGGGGTGCTATCTCTCCAGCCCCTATACATTCCTGTGTTCTGCACTTGGTCCAATGCCTGATATAGCTGCCATGTGAAGACAGTCCATAAGGAAACATGGTTCCCTGACTGGTTTGGGTAGAATTTGGGGAGCACTTTTCATAACTGTAGTCATTCCCACCAGGGTGACTGGTCATCATGGTTCCTGTGACAGAGGGGTTTTCTACAACCCAGGCCCTGTAGTGCTGAGCCTGAGGACCAGTCCTGGGAAGTTCTGGATGGGTGGTCACCTGATTCTTACCTCCTTCTGACTGTCAGGCTTGAACAGTGAGACCCACAAATGCATTCATGTCACATTGCAATAAATGGCCCTGGGCTCTCAATCTCATTTTCCTTAAATCCGTTTCCCTGAGAAATATTATAGCATTTATTTTTTCCATTTTATAAGGCATGGTGAATAATAGCCATTCATTTCTAAATCCCTCTTTTCAGTCACTTTTAATATTCTTTTAAAAGAAAGAAAAAGACTGTTGGGACCCAAACCTTGCATACTTGGACTAAACCCAAAGGTGAACATTTATTTCAGCAAAATTCATTCGAGGTCTTGAAAGTCAAATGTGGGGGTGTAAAATACACCTTGTCAGCTGGGATAATGCCCTTTTCTGCACTGGGATGGATGAATGATAATATGTCAGGTTGACATGCTGGTGTTCCAGGAATGTGACCCTTAGAAAGAGCAAAGGGAATGTGCTGGTGGTAGGTAGGGGCTTCTGGCTCTTCAGCCTTGCAGAGGCTGCCAGGCTGGCTGGGACTCTGGAAAGATTCATTCCATCTGCTCCTACCTCACCCCATTGTGGCTCTTCCTGAGAGAGCCCACAGGAATCCTAGGCTCCCACCTTCATCTCTGAGCCAGCACAGGGCTGTCTATAAATTCTTCTTCAAGCACAGTGATCACCCCCATCCCCCATGATCCCAGCCCCAGGAGGTGTCTGGATGTCACAGTGGGATGGGGGACTGCCACAGGAGGGGCCGTCCATCAACACCTTCAAATTCCAGCATTTATCTTTTTCACAGAGACAGGGCCATCTGCTCTTCACTAGGGTGACTTTTCCAGAGCTTCATGGGCTCTTCCCTCTCTCTGTTAAGGTCCTTGAGAAATAGGAATGAGACCCAGCTTAGTAAACTCGACCCATCTGTTCATCTGATAAAAGTGTTTTTCTTTTTCATCTGAGTAACTTCTTTGGTGAGGCATCTATTCAGATCTTTGGATCATTTTTAAACTGAGCTGTTTCTTATTGTTGAGTTTTTAAAAGTTCTTTATTTATTTTGGATATTATTCCTTTATCTAACTTTTTTCCCCCCAAGTCCTAGGCCATTGCTCTACCTCTGAGCTACACTCCCAGTCTGTGATGGTTAGTGATCAGTGTCAACTTAACAAAAATCTAAGACCATCTGGGAGATGGGTCTCTGGGCATGTCTCTATGGGATTATCTTGATTACATTGAATTGAGGTGGGAAGATCTGCCCCCTGTGGGTGGCACCATTCCGTAGACAGGGGAGCCCTGGATGTTATAAAGTAGAGAAAGCAAGCTGGGCACCGGCATGGTTACATTCATTGCTCTCTCATGACTGCAGACATATGTGACCAGCTGCTTCAAGCTTCTACTACCTTGACTTTCCCACCATAATGGACTAACGGGAGTGGGAGCTGTGAACACCCTTTCACCCTTAGTTGCTTTTGTCAGAGTATTTTATCAAAGCAACAGAAAAGAAACTAAGACACAGTCCTTTTGTTTAAGAGGGGATAATATGAATTTTTTTTGAAGGAAACACTGTCCCTACTGCTTCTTAAGGAAATGAACCTGTCTTTAAGGAGCAGTTGGAGGGTATGTGCTATTTTACAAGGATGGTCTGGAAAGGTCTCTCTAGTAAGACAGCAGTTGAATAGAACCCATAGGTAAAGGAGGAAGCCATAATGCTGGGGAAGCATGGCCTGAGGACAAGGAATGCAAAGGCCTGGGGAGAGCACATACTTGGTCTACTGAAGAACAAGGAGGCCAGAGTAGTAGGAGATGGGTGGGGAAAGTGGGGGTCCTTCTGAAGGACTTTGACTTCTGTATTCATTTCCTGAGGCTGCTGTAACAAACCATCACAAAGTAGGTGACTTAATACAACAGGTAGCTATTCTCTCACAGTTCTGGAGACTAGAAGTCAGAAATCAAAGTGTCTGTCCGGGGGAGAGGCCCTCCTGCCTCTTCCAGCTTCAGCTGGTTCCCAGCACCCTCTGGCTTGCAGCTGCATCTCTCTAATCTTTGCCTGGCCTTCTGGGAAAGTCTCTTGTAAGGACACTCCCTTTGTCATCGGACTAGGTGCCCACCTAGAAAATCCAGGATCTATTCACAAGGGCACTTGTGTGAGGCAGTGTGTTCTAAAGGCAGCAGCAGAAGGGTCAGGTGACAGTGGGAAGCCCGCGGGTGTGGACGGCTGTCTGAAGACGGTAAGAAGTGAGACGACAGAGGAGTTTGGGGGCTGCAGAGATTGGTCATTGGGTAAAGCACTTACCGCATAAGCCTGAGGACTGGAGTTCAGATCTCTAGCACCCACATAAAAGCCAAGTGGGCAGGGCAGCTGCCTATAGTCCTAGCACTCAGGAGGCAGAAATGGGGATCCTGGAGCAGGCCTAGCCAGGATGGGTGAGCTCTGGGTTCATTGAGAGATCCTGCTTCAGTGAATGAAGCAGAGAGTGACTGAGAAAAACACTCAGTGTCAACTTTGGGCCTAGGCATGCACACACACACACACACACGCACACACACACAGACACACAGACACACATACACCCCACAAACACACAAGAGAAATTTTCAACATGCCATTACTGTGTAATAGATGAGATTGCATTTTCATATTTTGCAAGCTACTTTCTTTGGGCAACACTATATTGTAACTGTTTTTCCACACTGTCTGCATTTCCACAATTGACTTAATTAAAAAAAATTTTATTGTGGTGAAATGTATTTGAAATTTATTATTTTATTTTTATTGAAGTTTCCTGATCAGGGTAGATGAAAAAGGGAGCACAGATTAAATCCTTCCCAAGATAAATCTTATATTGGGAAACAGTGGCACTAAATATGAAAGAAGTGCCAATACCTAAAGGGGCAATAGAGACGGTGACTGGGAGTTTATCATATGTAGCTTTCTGTCATCTAAAGTCAGAGCAGATCCGATAGAGTCTGTCACAACGTGAAGCTAAACTGTAATTTAGACACTGGGTGCACCCATGTGTTTATAGGCTTCTGGCCACCTTCTCCATCTCTCTTTTTTTTTCATTCTTTTTTTTTTGTCTTTTGGAGACAGGGTCTCCCAGTAGCCCCAGCTGGCCTGGAACTCACTATGTAGACCAGGCTGGCCTTGAACTCACAGTGATCTGTCTGCCTCTGCCTCCCAGGTGCTGGGATTAAAGGCGTGCGCCACCACGCCTGGCTAGAAATCTTTTTTTTTTTTGTTTGAGACTTCAAGGTTTCACTGTGTAGCTAAGGCTAGCCACAAACTCATGATTCTGCCCCAGCCTCTTGAGTGCTGGGACTACAGGCATGTGCCCCTATACTTGGTTCATCTCAACCATTTTTAACAGTTTATGCCATTAAGGGCATTCATGGTGTTGTGCAGCCATCACCGCCTGTCTCCAGAATTGTTCAACTTCTGAAACTAAAATTACGTACCCATTGAACACCAGTTCGCTGCTGCTCTTTCCCGGCCTCTCTCTGTGAATATTCTGTCTCTGTGAGTCTGGTGATGCTAGGTGCTTCCTATATTGTGACAGGTTTGCTATTTAGTGTGCTTATTTCACTCAGCATAATGTCCTTAAGATGCCTCCATGTTACAGCCTGTGCCACAATTTCCTTCCTTTGAAAAGGAATGATAGTCCACAGTGGTGCTGCCGCATTCTGCTTGGGTGTTCATGTGTGGATGGGCACACGTGTGGCCTCCACATTTGAGCTGCTGCCACAGTGCACACTGTATGCTAGCTGGTGTTTTGTATTTATTTGTGTGCGCTCTGAAAGGTACAAAGGACCATCCGGTGAAGCAGGGCTCCCTCCCATCCTTCCCGTAGCTTCTCCACCAGCAGTCACTGTAGTTGCCTGTGATCTGGCTTCGCTGCCCTGAGTGTATTTGCATGCCCATTCCTTTAAAAATAAGCAATAGAGTGCACACACAGCTTCCTACCTTGAATGTCTCCCCACCCCCATCAGTTTGAATATCACGGCCCTGCTCCTCTAGTGACTGTAGGGGGCTCTGTGGACAGACATGTCATCAGTTCATTCATCCAAGTCCCTGTGACGGGTATCTGGGATGCTTCCAGTTCCTCGCCATGACAGTGGTGCAGTGGGTTAACCTGGCATTCAAAAAGACCAAGTTCCAGTCTCTGGAACTTGAAACATTGCCTTGTGTGGACAAAAGAATTTTTGTGTATGTGGTTAAGTCAAGAATCCTGTGATGTGGAGATCCTCAAATGTTGCTTCCCAGTACACTCCCAGACACACCCACACTCACATGCACCCACGCATACACATACATGCATAAACATGCATAGGTATGCACACACAGGTACACACACATGTTCAAATACACATATCTATGCACAGGAACATGTGTGCGTGTGTGTGCACGTAGCCTTTGCAGGTGGTTAGGCCATATGTTGAGGTGAACTCCACCCTCTTTACTGTCTCCCCAGATGGAAGCAGACTAGAGGTGCTAGAAGCCCTGGTGCTCCAGGCTGGGAGTGATGGAATCAAATTAAAGCCCCCCCCCCAGATCAAAGTGGATTCAGACCAAGTCCCCCAGGCAAAAGAAAGTACAAGGAAGTAAAATAAAAAATAATTCTAACTGCTGAGAAAGAACTAACCTTTTCATGCTCCTTGCACAAGCTGAAAATCACCCGAAACTTCCCCCTCCCACTGCTGCCGGCCCCCTCCCACTGCTGTCGGCTTTGGTTTGTGGTTTTTGCCTTTAAAAGTAGCCTGTAAGCTGAGCTCCGGGCTGCTGCTGCTGCTCTCTCTCCAAGTGAGGCAGGAGCCCGTCTGCGCAAACGATTAAATCCTCTTGCTTGTTGCATCTCCTGGTCTTGGGACTGAGTCATTGGGGTGTGACCTTCTGTGGACGTTGGGTACCCCAAACCGGGGGTCCAACAGTAGTAGGGCTCTTGAGACAAAGGATGCTAAAATCATGCTTTCTAACCAGACGTCTTGTGGTTTGTCTTGGTCTTATTGTCTGTCAGTCATTTCCTGTTCTGGGAACGTTCCGTCTGAACATTTGTGCCTGTACAGGACCTGTAAGTCTGTATTCTGGGAATCAGTGGGAGTGGCAGACGTGCCCAGGGACCCCTGGTTCCAACACTCTGATCTTTATGACCAGAGTGGTCTGGAGTGGGGAGGACAGCGTAGCTTTCCTCTCCCTGGGAGAAGAAGGGAGATTGGCTTGGCTACTCCCCTCCTGGTCTGTACTTTCAGTTTTGAGTCAAAAGGCGTGCTGAGGATTTTTTTTGTGTGATGTTTGTCTGTGTTTGTACTTGAAAATCCTGAAAGTAAAAGTGGTGAGTGTAGTGTCTCTCTGGGTGTAAGAAGGACCGGTCCATACAAATGTGATTTAATGTGGTGTGTGTGCGTGTTTGATGGTGTGTTAATATCTTAAAAGAGAAAGGTCTGGTTTTATATTTTTCTCTACGCTCTCTATTTTAGGTCTTCCCTGCCTTTTTCTCTTTCCTTTCATTCTTGGTCCAAGTCTTCGCGAGGGACCGTTAAAGGCGAAACAGCAACTGAGGTTTTCTGGTCAGGGCCACTCCCTGATGTAAGCCAAAGGCTCTTAGCCCTCTTAGCGGACCCCGACTGCCTGCACGGGTGGAGACAGGACAGTTTTTCTGTATCTCCCTTTTCTTCTCCATCTCTTTGTGGCCACTGAAAAAGCCCCGCGGGCACGGGTCGAGCAAGTAAGAGCCACAGGGTGCTCACCACTAAAAGACTCCCATGAAAGGAAAAGGGGGTCCCAGACGTGAATCCCAGATAAATTCACTTCCCCCACAGAAGAAAAACTGGGCAACAATAGGAACTCGTCCACAAACACACTCACTGGTCATTATTGTTTGGAGTGGCATCTACATATCTCTCTCTCTCTCTCTCTCTCTCTCTCTCT
>NW_008340872.1:4116712-4117951 GCF_000622305.1 Nannospalax galili | reverse complement strand
AGGGGCCTCTCCCTCTCTCTCTCTCTCTCTCTCTCTCTCTCTCTCTCCCCCCTTTTCTTCTCCATCATGGGTCACTCGCTAACTACCCCTTTAAGCTTAACTCTGAAACACTGGAAGGAGGGTGTGGAACGGGCCCATAACTTATCACTGGAAATCCAAAAAAAGTGACAGAGTCTCTGTTCCTCTGTATGGCCCTCTTTTGAGAAAGGATGGCCAAGGGATGGGACTTTTGACCTTGCTACTATGTTAAGGAATACATTTTCCACCCAGGACCACATGGACATCCGGACCAGGTGGCCCACATAGTCACCTAGAAAGATTTGGCCCAGAACCCCACATCCTGGGCACAGCCATTCCTACCTCCTAGGGGAACTGGAGAGACTGACCAAGGGCCCCCTACCCCTTCTGCTCCCCTGAGTCTCACTTCCTCCCTCCTGCCCCTTCAGTCTTCCCCTGAGAAAAAGCAAAAACCACTCCTCCCTGAGCCCCAAGCCTCCCTAGCCCTCCTTGATCCTCCACCTCCCTATCCACCTGCGCAGGCACCTCCACCCCAAGAACTACCTTATCCCTCTCCTGATTCCACTAAACCTGACAAATCCCCTCCTCTATCTAACAGACTCCACCTAAAAAGGGATAGAGGGGGCCCCTCTGATGGAACCTGGACTGCCCAGGTTTTTCCTCTCCGAACTAATGTCCCCGGGCAGGATGGGAGACCCACTCTGCTCCCAAATGAAATAGACGCAGGATTTCCTCTGACCAGACCCAACTGGGACCCTGAAACCGTGGCCGGTAGGGAGCGTCTCCGTCTTTATCGCCAGACTCTGTTAGCGGGTCTCAAAGGGGCCGAAAGGCGCCCAACTAATTTGGCAAAGGTGCATGCTATAACCCAGGGAGAAATTGAAACCCCCACAGGGTTCTTAGAGCGCCTGAAAAGAGCAGGAAGCTAGAGAGGATTAAAAAAAAAAAATAAAAAAATAAAAAAATTAAGTCAAATTTTGGCCACAGTAGTTCAGGGAACAGGACCAGGACCAGGTAGGGACCTGGGAGACAAAAGAAGGCCCCGAGTGAATAAAGACCAATGTGCCTATTGCAAGGAAAGAGAACACTGAGCTCGAGAATGCCCGAAGAAGCTGAACAAACTTCAAAAGAAGACAACCCCAGTCCTGACTCTAGGGGACTAGGGGAATCGGGGCCAGGAGCTCCCCCCTGAGCCCAGGGTAACTTTAAAGATAGGGGGCC
>NW_008340872.1:4099149-4116198 GCF_000622305.1 Nannospalax galili | reverse complement strand
CTGCTACCAACCCCCGAGAAAGACACTGAGTTTCCCCATGATTGTCAGCAAATACTTGCGGAGATGCATGGGACTAGGGAAGACCTCACTGACCAGCCTCTAACAGATACAGATGCCACCTGGTATACGGATGGGAGCAGTTTTCTGTGAGACGGTGAGCATAAGGCGGGGGTGGCGGTGGTTGATGGAGAGAAGATAATTTGGGCCCAAGCACTGCCAGCCGGAACATCGGCCCAGCAGGCTGAATTGGAAGCCCTGATTCAGGCCCTAAAGTTAGCAAAGGGATAAAAGGTCAACATTTACACTGACAGCTGCTATGCGTTCGCTATGGCTCACGTACATGGAGAAATTTACCGGAGGCGGGGGCTCCTCACCTCAGCTGGTAAGGACATTAAGAACAAAGAAACAATAGTGGCCCTTCTACAAGCCTTGTACTTGCCTAAAAAGGTCAGCATTATCCATTGCCCTGGACATCAGCGAGACCGGGGGCCTATTGCTTGGGGCAATCGGATGGCAGATGAAACTGCCCATCAGGCAGCAGAAGGCACCTGCATTCTCTACACACATGCAGACCTTAAGGCTGAAATTGAGGCACAAACAAAGGAGGGAGATGCTCTTTTTACCTACACTGAACAGGATCTGGAACTCGTTCAGAAGCTCAACACTACCCTGGACCCAAAATCTAAAATATAAAAATACCAGGGTAGGATAGTGCTTCCTCAAAAGACAGCCTTTGAGCTAATCTCCCAAGGCAGATGAAACTGCCTGTTAGGCAGCGGAAGGTACTTGTATTCTCTACACCCATTCAGACTTTGAGGCTAAAATTAAAACATAAACAAAGGAGATTGTGTCTCATGTTCCCTGGTGAATGCTATCAGATCAAAGGTCCCATCTGGTAAGAGAGAAAGAGGGACACGACCAGGGACTAACTGGGAAGTAAATTTTACTGAGGTCCTCTCAATGGTTATAAATATCTTTTAGTGTTCATAGACACTTTCTCAGGGTGGGTTGAAGCTTTCCCCACCCGGAAGGAAACAGCCCAGATGGTGGTGAAGAAACTGATCGAAGACATTTTCCCTCGATTTGGACTGCCTAAGGTAATTGGGTCTGATAATGGCCCAGCCTTCGTCTCCCAGGTAAGTCAGGGAATGGCCAAAGCACTGGGGATCAATTGAAAATTACATTGTGCTTATAGACCCCAAAGTTCAGGACAGGTAAAAAAATAAATAAAACCGTTAAAGAGACCTTAACCAAATTAGCTCTAGAAACTGGCACTAAAGACTGGGTGCAGCTCTTACCTCTAGCTCTATTTCGAGCTAGAATTACTCCTGCCATGCACGGTCTAACCCCCTATGAAATCCTTTTTGGAGGACCACCTCCTGTTCTCAATGTAACTTTGTCCCCCTTGCCCTCTTCCTTTGATAACTCCAGCTTAAAAACAAGACTCCAAGCCCTTCAGATCATCCAGAACCAGGTTTAAAAGCCCTTGGCTGCTGTCTACCGGCCTGAAAGCCCACAGACGCCCCACTCTTACCAGACTGGAGATCAGGTGTACGTAAAAAGACACAACGTAAAGACTCTTGAACCACGGTGGAAAGGACCCTACACGGTTCTCCTGACTACGCCTACAGCCCTCAAAGTAGACGGGATTTCGGCCTGGATCCACGCTTCACACGCCAAAAGAGCCCTGACCCAGGGCGACACTGAAAAATGACATCTACACAAAATATCCAACACCTCATCCTAGACTCTGAAGGTCCTGAGCACATAAACCACTCCAGCTGGGAATTAGTCGCCATCATCATCATCTCTGCAGCCTTGATCATCCTTGTTGCCATCATCACATTGGTACTCATTGACCTTGCTTAAAAGCTGTAACACAACTTCTCACGATGCAGCTGACTCTACTCCTCGAAAAAATCTGCCTGCTCCTGACAGGAAAATGCCTGTACAATCCTCATGTGCCTATGCAGCTGACATAAATGGTGACAAATCCTAAAACAGGCCATACACTTCGGCTTGCTAACTCCACGAGACCAATGGGTAATATCGATAACTTAGGCCTTGGTCCTCACCCAACAATACCATGCTTCAAAAAAACACCCAAAAAGATCTATAGATTTTATACATTTGTTGACCATTGTTGGTGTGCTGAGTGATGGAATCAAATTAAAGCACCCCCAGATCAAAGTGGATTCAAACCAAGTCCCCCAGGCAAAACAAAGTACAAGGAAGTAAAATAAAAAATAATTCTAACTGCTGAGAAAGAACTAACCTTTTCATGCTCCTTGCACAAGCTGAAAATCACCTGAAACTTCCCCCTCCCACTGCTGCCGGCCCCCTCCCACTGCTGCCAGTTTTGGTTTGTGGTTTTTGCCTTTAAAAGTAGCCTGTAAGCTGAGCTCAGGGCTGCTGCTGCTCTCTCTCTGAGTGAGGCAGGGGCCTGTCTGCGCAAATGATTAAATCCTCTTGCTTGTTGCATCTCCTGGTCTTGGGACTGAGTCATTGGGGTGCGACCTTCCATGGACGTTGGGTACCCCAGACCGGGGGTCCAACAGAGAAACCTGTGTCCCTGAATCCCCACCCAGGGGGACAATGTCTGCCAACCAGGCCTGCCACTTGGTACTCTCACACAAAGGAGATGCCCATTTCCATTGCACCAAGCCGTGGAGCAGCTCGTTCCAACATGCCCATACCAAAGCTATCCAAGTTCTGCCAGACCTCTGGCCCCAAGCATTTCAGACAAGGAATGCCCAGCTGTATCTTCATTCTGCAAGACAGAGGGGAAACTGAAGCAACAAAGCAACTTGCTCCGATTTCACAGGTGGAAGAGTTTTTGTCAGGATTTGAACCTGAGCCCATGGCTCTTGCCCAAACTCCCCTGCCTGCCACTGTCACAGAAGGACCCAAAAGCCTCAACTGACACATAGGTGCTATCTAAGGGGAGCTGCTCAATGTCCTCAATCCAGAAGGTAAAAGTTTCTGTTTAAAAAACTGTGAGCCTGCCTCCCTTACAGGTCACACACCCAGCTCTGGGCTCCTTCCTGCCTGCTCTTCTTTTGCTGTTAATGGTTGGGCAGTGTTTGGAGTAACGACTTACCATCAAAACTACCAGCAGGAAATACCAAGCAGAAAGAGAGAAGGTTGCCAGGTGAGATGTTGATTTGGGAGCAAGGAATGATCTCTAATTGTCAATCTGAGAATGTCTAGCTGTGGCAGCAGATGTTTGAGGGCGGAACTCTTTGAAGCATCCCTCTGCCTTCCTCTGGGGGCGAGGGCTCTTTGGTCTTTCAACACTTGGCACGTGTCACAGCACATCAGCAATGTCACAGCTTTGTTTTCTAGAGACCCAGGCTTCTAGGGGTCAGCTGTGAGTATACCAGCAGTCCTATGTGGAGGCTCAGCCTAAGTGGGGTTCATGGTCCCACAGACTCAGGCCCCTCCTCTCTCTTATCCCTCTACCATGTGTGACTTTTCTTTCCCACAAAGTCATCTCCTAGCCCAAGTTGGATGCTGGTTGTTCCAATGTTACATATGCATTCTAGGTATTAGAAATGAGGAGAAAAAAAGAAGAGAAAGAATTTTAAAAATACCTTTATCTTGCCAGGCATGGTGGCGCATGCCTTTAATCCCAGCACTCGGGAGGCAGAGGCAGGTGGATCTCTATGAGTTCAAGGCCAGCCTGCTCTACAAAGCGAATTCCAGGCCAGCTGGGGCTACAGAGAGACCCTGTTTCAAAAACAAAAAACAAAACAAAAAAAATACCTTTATCTTTTAGCAGGGTGTGGTGGTGCGTGCCATCATTCTCAGCACTTGGGAGGCAGAGGCAGGTCAGTCTGGTTACATAGCGAGTTCCAGGCCAGCTGGGACTACCGGGAGACCTTGTCTCAAAAAGACCAAACAAAACAAAAACAAAAAAATCTTTATCTTTTAAATTGTGTGTGTGTGTGTGTGTGTGTGAGCGTGCGCTATGAGACCAGAGGCGTCAGATCCAGCTGAAAGTGGGGTTACAGGAGATGGTGTACCACCTGATTTAGGTGCTCAGAACTCACCTTGGGTCCTCTGCAAGAGCAGTATGTGCTCTTAACTGCTGAGCCATCTCTCCAGCTCAATAAAATATTTTTAAAGAGATGCTCCAAGCTGGGTGGTGGCACACATCTGCAAGCCCAGCACTCAGAAGGTGGAGGCAAGGAGGATCAGGAGCACAAGACCAGCCTCGGCTACATAGGGTATTTGAGGCCAGTTTGGGCTACATAAAACCCTATCTCAAAACCCAAACAAGAAATGTTCTAGCATCACCTCTACACTCGCACTTTCTTTGTAAAATAAAGTGGCAATGTGACTGCTAACTCTAAAGAAAGTTGGGGAAAATAAAGTCCTAACTAGGGAGCCCCATGTCCAGCTTTTTAAGAAAAATGTGCGAGTTGGGTGTGGTGCACACTTTAATCCCAGCTCTCAGGAGGCAGAGGCAGGCAGATCTCTATGAGATGGAGGCCAGCCTGGTCTACATATTGAGTTCCAGGCCAGCTGGGGCTACAGGGGGACCCCGTCTCAAAACAATAACAACAACAAAAAAGTGTTCTATTAAAAAGCAACCATTGAGCCAGCAAGATGGCTCAGTGACTAAAGGCACTTACTGGTAATCTCATGATCTGAGTTAGATCTCTGGAACCCACATGGTGGAGGAGAGAAGTGACTCCTGAAAGCTGTCCCCTGACATCCATATGCACGTCATGGCACATGCTGGGAAACACACAGTGGTCTTGGACAACTGAATCTTTCTGGCCTTTGGTTTTTCAATTTGTGAGGTGACGACAGTAGTTGCTTCATAACTAGAGACAGAGTGCTTGGTACAACGGTCTGGGAGACAGAGGCTATGGGGAATGCCAGCTGTTATTATCGCCACATCTCGTGAGAACTTCTAGGAATCAACACTCTCCTGAAGCCTCTGCCATGTGGACAGGGTTCCTGGAGGCTAGTGTGGAGAGGGCATGTTGGCCTCTCAAGCCCTCTCTGAAGGGTGGTTGCTGAGACTTTGGGTGGGAACCCAGCAGGGCTGCGACTTTTAGGCTACAGCGCCCTAAGCATGTAGCACTTCAAGCTCAGTGGCATTCCTTGCAGCAGTTATCAAGGAACAAGGTGATCCTGACAGAAATGCTGCTGGATATGACCAGTTGGTTGGTTGAAAGCATTTTGGGTGGTGTCAAATTTTATTAGTGGCATTCCTGGTCTCTGGGAAATATCCAATGAGAAGTCAAGTTGTGTCAAAGGACAAAGCCACAGACCCAGCTGGGTACTAGGCACACAGTGGCTACCTCATTCCCTTTTGTGATGATCCAGACTATGTTCCAAAGGCTGAAAAGAGAAGTAACACTAACAGCCCACACTTAGGCTGGGCAATGGTCTGCACTGGCAAGGCAGGTCTTCCGGCAAGAGGATTTGGGAAGTTGAGGGGCTCTACTTGACTAACCATGTGACCTTGGGTAAGTCAGAAGATGGATGCAAAGTAAACTCATAGAGTGGTGAGCTCAGGTGGGCCCCTTCTTTACAGGTGGCTATGGAGGGGGTTACACACCTCCTGACACTCAGTGAGTGGCTGCCACCGAGTGTTTGACCCTCAGGGGTGTTTGAGGCAGAAAAAGGCAGAAGGAGAGGACTGTCTTTGTATCAAGAACCCTGCAGAAGATGGTGTGATGTTGCTCATCTTGCATCTGCTGATCTTCCCTCAGAATGAGAAACGAGGCTCTAGCCAGTGAGTTTTAGTTATATGAAGCAACAGTGTCACTGTCAGGGCCACTCAGAGCTCCCACACCTGGTGGCATCAACACAAATGCCTAGTGACATGGATGCAGGGGTTCTTTAAACCCTGTGATCACATGCCTTGATGCTTTCTTGGAATTCAGAGTAATTCTTGGCATGAAGCTTGCTTTGTTACTTGTTTTGAGACAGGGTCTCTCTATAGTCTTGGCTGGCCTGGAACTCACTACGTAGACCAGGTTGGCCTTGATCTCACAGAGATCCACCTGCCTCTGCCTCCAGAGTGCTGGGACTAAAGGAGTGTGCCACCATGCCCGGCTTGAGCATGAATCTTACGCATATACACTATACACTGGCAAAGACAGAGGGCTCCTCAAATACAATCAGAGGTTCTGAGAGCAAACAGTCATCCAAGGCCAAAAACATTTCAGAGACACTTATCATAATCAAAGGAAGGGGAAATAGTTGCAAATCTGTTTGATAAAATCTGATACTCAACAAAAAGAGGAGGGTGCAAATATTGAAGCACGGCCAGCCACATCCTACTTTAGAATTTGGTTTAGAAAGCAGCCTCTGAGGGGCCAGCTCTGAGCAGCCACCCAAAGTAGCTTGGTGATGGTCGGGTGGGAGAAGACAGGAGGCCAAAGGTTCTGGGAAAAGAACCTCAAAGTTTGGGGCTCAGCCTTGTAGCCTCTGCCAGGAGCCCAAGTCATCCCTTGAGGTAGGGACAGGGATGTCTGGATAAATATTGCTCCATGATTTCGTCTTACCTTTGGCTCATGGAGACAGGCAGAAGGCAAATGGCCAGTCCCCACAATAGATGTGGGATGCTCGTTCCAGGGAAAAGCTGCTTCTGAACAGGTGGACCCTGTCCCCAGGCTACCTCCATTCACTCCCTCAGCTCTTTTCAAAGCCCAGGTTCTCAAGCAGGAGAGGCAGTGGGGCAGAAAACAGCAGCGCACTCTCTCTCATAGGGAGCATGCCTCATTTCCTCTATTTCGGGACTGCATCCTGGAGGCCAAATCAAACACTAGTGGGTTTCTAGGCCACTTTAGCTGCAGGGCAGCCCGAGAACACTTCACTTACTGAAGGTCCAGGTTTGAATGGATTGGGTGGCTTACAGGGTCAGAGTTTAAAAAGCAAAGGACGAGTGAACCAGTGTGTCCTGTACATGGGCTCTAAGCCAAATGCAGCTGCCTAAGCCAGGTGTCATCAGTCCCCTGGGGTGTAAATGTCAGTGCAGGGAGAGCAGGACGCTGGACCTGGGTCGGCCCAGCCACCCCGCACCAGGATCAGAACTCGTTTTCTGGTCTGTTTGGATGAAGGAGACTTAAAAAGCTATCTGTCGGGTCAAGACCCCAGGTTGGTCTAGTCTGGTCACCAACTTGCACCACAGGTGGCCTTTCCTTCTGGTCTGTAAGGCCAGAAGGGCATCAACCAGGAGCTGAGCTTCACCTTGGAGGTTGGAGATGGCTGACAGGTCTACCAGGCAATGGGTTCACCCCAGTACTTCAAACCAGACTCAGATTCAGTTCCAGCTGATCTCAAAGGAGGCCGGCCCAGTCTGTGGCTGGCGACCTCTAGTGGCCACAGTCAAATTCCCTGTCCAGTGTGGGACTTTGTACCTTGCCACAAAGAAAAACTGTCAGATTCCCTCAAAACATCAGCTCTCATGAGAATATGAAATAAAAGAACTAGGAAGAAAAACAACGGCTGTAGATTCGTTTACCACATCCTTAGCTACTGCAGTTGTTCTAAAATAAGAATAATTTAAACATTTTCTTGAGGGTGTATTTATTGAGTTCTAAAACTCTGACTTACTTCAAAAATTCAAACTAAGAAACTAGGAAAATAGAATTCTCAGCAGCTCTGATAGCAGGTGGCGAAGTCTTTATAGTATTATAATTATTTTGCCATTAGAAAGATGGTTCTGACAGCTTTGGCAGTCGGGGAGCTTCACGGTCTCCACTTTATGTCTTTGACCCCGTGAAAATGTCTTTTCAAAGCAGTGTTATCAGCCCATGGAGAATTTAAACAGGAGTCGTCATCATTTTCTTCCAGTTTCTGGAAATAAACATGTTTTACTCAGGACGGCATTTCAGCAAAGTGTTTTTTTGTACAGACTGAACAACGAATCTGGGCCACTGGTCACCTCCCCCCCCCCCCCCCCCCCCCACTTGTGGTTAGGTGACAGCCTTGGAGAGGCAGGAGCTCTGGAAGGGTCCCTGTCCCACACTGCACAGAACTCACAGCCACCCACCCGCCCTGGGCCCTGGGGTGAGTCATGGGGTGCACTGCATGCTGGGAGGGGTGAGATATGGGGTACAGGCTGGGAGGGGGGAGGCACGGGGGCTTGTGGTTAGGTGACAGCCTTGGAGAGGCAGGAGCTCTGGAAGGGTCCCTGTCCCACACTGCACAGAACTCACAGCCACCCACCCGCCCTGGGCCCTGGGGTGAGTCATGGGGTGCACTGCATGCTGGGAGGGGTGAGATATGGGGTACAGGCTGGGAGGGGTGAGGCACGGGGTGCATCCCACCCACCCCTCAGCTACCTTGAGCTCCTCCTGTCTTCTGTGGTAAAACAGCATCAGCTGCTTCTGCTCCTCGCTGCTAATAATCGGCTCTCGGGCTGGTGCTCCCTGTCCCCTCTGAAAAGGAAGAGCAAAAGCAAACTGGGGGCCAAGGCATTTGTTCTTGCAGGAACCATCCAGAAATAACAGCCAGTGCTTTATACCTGCCTCTGCTGACTGCTAGGACAGCAGGATCTGGTGAACCAGTGGTTGTCGTGGGGGTAGGGGGTTCTGGCACTACCGGGATCTGGACTTTCAGTGGCTGCCATCTCTGTCATTCCCAAGGCAGCCAGTGTGGGCGCAGTATGGGCTCAGTGTGGAGGGGAGGACACTTAGAACCACAGGTTTTGGAGAGACTGGTAGAAGGCCTTGCTCCCAAAATTATATAAGAATGATTTACACATGCATAAAGGCAAGGCACCCTGCAGGTGGATGCTCTGCCTGGCTCCCTAAAGGCCCCCAACCTTGCTCAGGTGCAGGACACCTGCAGCTCAAAAATCCTGAAATCTGCGACTGGCTGGATTTGTCATTTTTAGGAACATTTTGATTTGTTCTTAAGCCTGATTTTTAGGTTGAAATTCACATGGCACATTCTTCCTCCCCCACAATTCAAAACAAATGCCACATGTAGCTCCCACTGTGGGGGCCTGCATAGGGAGAATATTTGTAAAAGGAGCCAATAGGACTCAGTATTTGCAGTTTATAATCATTCAGATTTTCTGCCAGAGTCCATCAGCTGAAAGGTAAATACGAACGCTGGCATGGAAGCAGAACACTCACTTGCTGGATCTTGATGATGATCTTGGTTTTCTCATTCCTCCCCACATAGTCGGAAAGCATCTTTGTTCTTCTTAGTTCTTTGGCTGCCCACCATAGCTGTGCCTCTGATTCTTTAATGACATCAAGTGCTGCCTGGGGCCAATCACACAACCATAGCCTAAGAGCATTAGGAGCCATAGGTGTGTCCCACCCAGCACCCAGAGCCTGGAGCCTGGAGCCTGGAGGGTGGACCTTCAGGCAGAGGACAGACCTCTAGCATCCTGCCTTCTTCCATCCCTCACTCAAAGTCCTTGCTGTTGTCAGCACTGAGTTGCTAAGCTTGAGCTCATCTCCCGAGAATGGACTCACTAGCTTCTTGCCCTGTGACGTGGGGAGCACCCTCAGCCACAGTGCAAGATCCCTTTAAGATGGCTCTGAGGACTACTGCTGGGGAGAGCATTGAGCTTGTGGAGAGGCATCAGGGTTGTTCTCTGCTGTACAGTCCTCACACACAAAGAGGCTTAGCAGAATGTACACTATCTGAACGGACAGCATTTATTAGGATCTAATACCTCAAACGACTTATTTCAGAGGAAAATGGAACAGAAGTTAGAGTAAGAAAACAGGAAGCAGGGTATGAGGCTGGAATGCAGAGGGGCCAATACACCTGGTAGAGAGCGGCACATATTAGGCCCTGGGCCTCCCAGAAGCCAAAGGAAATGGAATGTGTGCAGTTACCCTTGCTGCATAGACTGACAAGCTTTCTTTCCGGCCTCCCTGTTTGTGGGCTGCACCCTGTGACTGTGAGTTGAGTTCTGGTTCTCACAGCTCTGCTGTGACCAGGGCAGAGCAAAGGTGGAAAGCAAAGCTTCACGCTTTAGGCAGGTCAAGCCTGAGTGGCTCTAGGGAACATAAATCACTTCTGGGTTACCCAGGACTACACACCTGAGTTCCTGACAGATCTTCTTTATTTTCAAATTCCATCTGGATGGGATCGTATGGTGGCAGCCCCATGGGATAGACAATCATCACTGCACCTCGAAGCAGGTCCAAGGCATCTTCTACCATCTCCATGGTAACACAGACACCAGCTTCCACTTGTTTCTGAAAGTAGACCAGGCATCACTGTGGACTGAATAAACACCTATCGAGTTCTTGCACAAGACTCTTGCCAGACACTGGCAGTATGACCCCACAGAGAATGTGTAGCTGCTGCTCTCCAAGTGACTACTGTCTACTTTGGGCTGAGCCATGAACACCAGAGAGGATGGCAGAGCTGAGGGCAGACCCAAACCCAGCAGCACAGTTGGGGAGGATGAGGAAATGCTGAGGGAGATGGCAGCTCCATTTGACCTTCAACCCAAGGGACTGAAGAGGTGGAGAAGAGCAGGCTGCTTCAGGACAGGCAGGAGAAGGCAGCTGGACTTGGAGTTTGTGAGTGAGTTTGCCTTTCCTGTTAGGAGAGGGGAGAGGAGTCATAATGTTGGGAGCCTATCTTGCAGTGGGTGTAATATGGACCTAGTTGGAGGCAGGTCAGTCAGAAGGCTCTCAAGGGAACAGAGGAAAAAACATAAAATAGAAGGTATATATATATATATTAATAAGCAATATATCTAATTTAAAAAATTATGTGTCTTGAGTGTTTTGCCTACAATGTATGTAATTGCACTGGTGTTATGCAGTACCCATGGAGGCCAGAAGAGGGTGCCAGATCCCTTGGAACCTGAGCTAAGGACAGTTGTTAGTCACCATGTGGATGCTGGGAACTGAACCTGGGTCTCCTACAAGAACAGCAAGTGCTCTTAACCACTGAGTCATCTCACCAGCCCATACATAACTACTTTTTGAAGGTGCAGATCTTCAGAATCCCATGGAATCATTTAGGTGCTAGGAACATCCTTTGCTATTTGTTTTTGGTATTTCTGAGGCAGGGTCTCACTATGTAATCCAGGCTGGCCTGCAACTTACATTTCTATTGCAGCCTCCTGTATGCACCACACCCATCCAACCCTTTGCTGTTTACAAGAAGCTCTTTTTGTGCTAACAAGGTAATTCATGGTGGGCACTGTAGACAGCATGGTCCGCAGTGTTGAGAGGGGATGGAGCCTTTAAGAGCAGAACCTGGTGTAAGGTGATTAGATCACTGGGAATGTTATAAAGTGAGACTACTCCACTTGAATGGTCCCTTTGCATACTCTTCTTTGCCATGTGACAAAGACTAGGGGCCTTTATGACAGGCGATCTGATCATGGACTTTGAGCCTCTAAACATGTGAGCAAAGCTTCTTCTCTTTACAAAGTATCCAGCCATAGCTATCTTGTTATAACAACAAAGACAGACTAGGACAGTTTCTAGGAGAGGGCTGACCATTCCAGAGAGGCCAAATACGTGACAGTGTCTCAGCCCTACCTGCCAGCTCAGGGAGGAGCGGACAGCTACAGCCCGAGTCCAACCATGTGGCCAGATGCTGCCTATAGAACTAGAAGACCTGCTGGGCGTGGTGGATCACACCTTGAATCCCAGGAAGTGGTAGGCAGAGGCAGGTGGATCTCTGAGTTCGAGGCCAGCCTGGTCTACATCGTGAGTTCCAGGCTAGCTGGGGTTACTATAAGGCGCCCCTGTCCAAAAAAAAAAAAAAAAAAAAAAAAAAAAAAAAAGAACTAGAAGACCCGAAGAAAAACTCTAGGACTTCAAGACTCAGTAAAGCTTCCTGGGTGCCAGACACACTGTAATTCATGTGTGTTCCAGGAGTGCCCCGGAGCTGCTCTGCTCCCTCTGCCTTTGGTACCTTTTCTAGGTATGTGGCTGTTCCTGAGTTGTACCCTGTATCATAAAACTGCAATCAGGAGCATGGTGCTCTCCAGGAGCTCTATGAGGCATTCAAAAGAATTATTTAAATCTGAGGGGGGCACAAGAAACCCCACATTTATAGCCAAGTGGGACAGAAGGGTGGGTAGCCTGGGGACCCCACTTGAAGCTAGTTCCTGAAGAGGAGTCTTGGTGACCTTGGCCTCTAACTGGGGGATTGGAACTAAATCTAGGGGGCTGGTACTGGAATTAGCTTGTGGGGCCTGTGCTAACTGTGGGTCACTGATTCAGAACTGATCTGAGTGTGGGAGCTCCTGTTGGCATTGCAATGCACAAGACCGCGTGGGGGCTTTAAGTAACTCAGGGGCTGCAGGACTGAGGGGAGGGGGCCAACTCAAGAAGCATCTCAAGATGCAAACAGTATGGGGCCAGACTTAAGGTGGCAAGTGGGCTGAAGGAGACACACAACTGGAGTATGTACATGTATGAGACACTGGTGGCTCTGTGAACAGACACCTATGGGGGACACTTACTCTGAGGTATAGAACACAGAAAAGAGTGAGGAATGTTGCAAACAACGGATGAAGCTAAGGCCTTTCTGGTAAATACTTCACAGAGGCTTTACTATCTAACAGGTGGCTTTTCCAGAGGCTTGTGAAAGATTAGGTGAGTCGGGCATGGAGGAACATGGCTGTAATCTCAGCCCTCAGGATGAAGGAGGTGAAAGTCTGTTTGGGATACATAGTAGAGAATTTGGCTGGCCAAAGGACTGACTCCACATAGGAAGAGTCTCAGAAATAAAATTAACTAATAATAATAATAATAGTAATAATAAAAAAGGTTAGCTAAGAGCCTGAAGAGTTGGGAGATGTTTAGAAGTATGTTTCGAGGAGTAAATGCGAACAGGCAAATGAGCAGGCCTTGAGGCCAGGAAGACTGCGGATGTGGGTCAGAGTGATTAGTGTCGTCCACACAGATGATGTGACAAGATACCAATAGTTTACATCTTTTTAAAAATTAATTAATTAATTAATTAATTAATTAATTAAATGTGCATGTGCATGCTGAAGCACGTGTGTGGAGGTCAGAGGACATCTGCAGGAGTAGGTTCTCTCTTTGTACCGTACGAGCCTGGGGGATCAAATTCAGGTTTTTCAAGCTCAGGCTGTTAGGCTTGATGGCGAGCACTTTTATTTACCCACTGAGCCATCTCACCCAGTTGTTTAAATACTCCTGAATTCTCTTCCTCTGGGGCATAGACCCTGCCTTTCAGTGGTAGTCTATGAATGCTGAAGATGATCACAAAAAACTACTTTGTATTAAACATATTCTTTATCAATCATATGTCTATACATTTTACTTCTTTACAGCCACAATATTCAAAATTTCCCACTTAACATTCTAAATTTTTCCAAAAAGTAAAAGAAAAAGTCAGTATGCCTCAATTCACACGTTGTTATGAACCTACATTTTACACAAACCAACAAAAATTTGTTTGCCTGGTAGGATCTGGATTTTGGACAACTGTTGTAACTGTGAAAAGGAAAAGTCAGTGTCTACCCCAAATACACTTATTTCTTTTGCCACTGGAAGGCAAAGAAAAAAAAAATCAGAAACTAAAGAGCAGCACAAAGGTGGGGGGCGTGGGAGAAGAGAGGAAGAGAGGAGAGGAGGAGGAAGGTTGGTTTGACACTCAAACCCATACTTAAGGGTTTCTACTTCAAAAGACCAAGGTTAGAGCATCCTACTAAAAGCTGACCTTAGGGCTGGAGAGGTAGCTCAGTAGTTAAGAGCACTGACTGTTCTTGCAGAAGACCAGGGTTTGGTTCCCAGCACCCATATGGCAGCTAACGACTGTTTGTAACTCCTGTTCTAGGGATCTGACACCCTCTTCTCACCTCTGTGGGTATTGCACAACATGGGTACACTTACATACATGCAGGCAATACACTCACACACATAAAATAAATAAATATTTAAAAGCTGACCTTAGATATTATTGCTTTGGCTTCTTCTATTGTCTTCTTTAAAACCTGCTTCATCTTTTCATTTGGAGCTATAAAAATAAAAAAGTAGAGGAGAGAGAGAGCCATCAAATACAGTCTTTCAGTGCCTCTGAACTCTCTAGAGCCCATCTGTCTGAGCCAGGGAACTTGTGAAGTAAGTATGTGCCAAGTCTGGAATTGACTTGATGGACATAGGAAAGACTGGGTGTAGGGGGTTAGTTAGAGATCCACCATGATGGCAGAGGTCTGCAATGTGCTTTATGCAACTTGGTGAAGGCTACAAAAACAGGGCAGACATGTCACTGGATAGACAGGGTCAGCAGACTCTGCAAAGAGCCAGACACTAAAACTACTTTAGGCCTCCTAGCCTATGGAGCAGCAAGTCAACCCCATTACAGAAGGAGACCCAGACAATAAATGACCAGGATGGCTGCATGTCAATAAAACTATGCAAGTGTATACGTATGTGCACATGCATGCTTGCTTTGAGACAGCTTCCCTGTGTCCAGGTTGGCCTGAACATCCTGATCCTCTTGCCTTAGCCTCCCAAGTGCTAGGATCACATTTGTGTGTCCTCATGCTGCATAAAACTTTATTTTACCTGACAATTGGTCAAATATCACACATGGCCCACAATTTACTAATCACTAGATAAGAAGGGGGGGGAAATCCTAACTTCAAAGTTTAAGAGTAAGCACAGTGGATTCAGTTTAAGATTAAGCACAGTGGACATAGAATCCTCAAATCTAGGGAAAATGGTACAGGTCCAAGCCATACAGTTGTAATAAGTAATAGAATCAATTGGCACTGAAAATATCAGAAATAAAAAAAAAATTGTCCTTTGGACCTCACTTTACTTCCCTGGGCGCATAGCCTCCAGTGTCCTGGTCCCAGCACCTTGGTGCCTTGACTCCCCCAGCCCTTTTCACCTCCCAGCTCCCCCTCCACGTCTCTCCTCTTAGCCTGGCTACAGGCCCATTTCTTGTCCTGGCACCCCAGACACCTGGCTGATCTCCACCCAGAGCCACCACTGCCTTCTGATCCTTTGCATCTGGACCAACCCACTTCCTCCCTGCAGTCCCCAGGAGCCCTCTGGGCCTGATCCCGCCCTCACCTCCCTTTACTTCCCTGGGCTGCACAGCCTCTGGGCGTCCTGGTACCAGCACCTTCCCTGGGGAAGCCCGATGCGCCCACCGTGCCTTGACTCCCCCAGCCTATTTCACCTTCTCAGCTCCCCCACTGAGTCTCTCCACCTAGCCTGGGTACAGGCCTATTTCTTGTCCTGGCACCCCAAACTCTGGGCTAACCTCTTGGCCCAGAGCCACCACTGCTTCCTAATCCTTTGCATCTGGACCAACCTAGTTCCTTCCTGCAGCTCCCAGGAACCCTCTGGGCCTGGTCCTGCACTCACCTCCCTTTATTTCCCTGGGTAGAAGAGCCACCAGCTTCCTGAGACCAACATCTATCCTGGACCCTTCTCCCAGGCCAGCCCAGCCCCCAAATTCCTGAGGGCAGCATCTTTCCTGGAGGGACCCAGACCTTAGGAGAAAGCCTGAGAGCATCTGAGCCTCATCTCACTTGGGCCTCCATGGGAACTCCTGAAGAAAAAAGCAATTAGGTCACTCCAACATAAAATCAAAAGAGAGAACCTGAAGCCTAGACCAACCAGCTTTTCATGCCCAACAAGTAAACTACAAAGGCACATAAAGTTTACAAAAAGAAGCAAGCCGGGTGTGGTGGCACACACCTTTAATCCCAGCACTCAGGAGGCAGAGGCAGGTGGATCTCTGTGAGTTCAAGGCCTGCCTGGTCTACATCATGAGTTCCAGGATGACCAGGTCTCAAAAAGACCAAAAAAAAAAAAAGCAGATCTAAACTCAACAAAGGAAGGCTTGAGAGTCTCACACAAGAATCAGAAACTTTGAAGAAAATTCACATGTCAAAGTCACAGAGGAAAAAATAATAATATGAAAACCCAAAATAATATATCCCCACCAAGTACCAATAGTCCTCTAGAGGAGTACAATGAGAACTCCCTAGAGATAACACAAGACATGGAACTCAAAAAGAACAATTATAAACATGATAAAAGAATTCAGTGAATTCTTAGAACACAAAGAACTGAAGGAAGATAGGGATAAACTTCTGAATGAATTCAGGAAAGAGTTAGAAATACTAAAGAAAACTCAGACAGAAATTAAGAAGGAAGTGCAAAACTCAATAAGCCAAATTGAAACAACAGGGGAAAGCCTCACCTCTAGAATGAATGAAATGGAAAACAGAGTATCAAGACTGGAAGATAAAGTGGAAGAATTAGACCACTCAAGCAAAGATTATGAAAAATTTAAGAAAACACAAGAATGGAATATGCAAGAATTGTGTGACACCATAAAAAAGTCAAACTTACAAATCATAGGCATGCAGGAAGTAGAAGGATCTAAAGATAATGGTATGGAACAGATCTTCAACAGGATTGTGGAAGAAATCTTCCCCAAATTAAAAAAAGACGTGCCCATACAAATACAAGAAGCACATAGAACACCAAATAGGCAGGACCAGAAAAGAAACTCTCCATGGCACATCATAGGAAAAACACTAAACATTCAAAACAAAGAGAGAATACTGAAAGCTGCAAAAGAGAAACAAGTCATATATAAAGGAAAACCCATCAGTATTACACAGCTGACTTTTCAGTGTAAACTATGACAGCCACAAGGGCCTGGATTAAAGTATTCCCAGTTCTAAATGACTACAGATACCAACCCAGATTACTTTACCCAGCCAAAATGTCTATCATAGTTGAAGGGGAAAGAAATATCTTCCATGACACAAATAGGCTGAAAGAATTCATGTCCACAAAACCAGCCCTTCAGAGTTCTTGAAGCAATACAAAGAGCTGAAGAAAGGAATGACCATACACAAGGGGTGACGGAAATAAATTCAATGAAGGTATAACTGTGGAAATGCACAGCTATATTAAGAATGTGAACAGAAATAAAAATGACAGGATTCAATACACATCTTTCATTAATAACTTCAAATATCAATGGACTGAACTCCCCAGTCAAAAGATACAGATTAGTAGAATGGATTAAGAAATAAAACCCATATTTTTGTTGTCTGCAAGAAACTGATCTTACTTTCAAGGA
>NW_008340872.1:4098167-4099070 GCF_000622305.1 Nannospalax galili | reverse complement strand
GTTGCAAAAAAAATTACAAAGCAAATGGCACTAAGAAAAAAGCAGGCATAGCAATTCTAAAGTCTGACAAAATAGACTTTAATCAGAAGAGACAAAGAGGGCTACTTCATTTTGATCAAAGGAACAATCAGTCAAGAAGATATTACAATCATGAACATATATTCACCAAACTCTGGTGCACCTAACTTCATAAAAGACTTTTAGACCCAAATTAAGCTCAACTCATTAACAGTAGGGGGCTTCAATACCCCATTGTTGCCATTAGATAGGTCAACAGGATAGAGAATTAACAGAGAGGTGTCTGAATTAAACAATACCATATATCAAATGGACCTAACAGACATCTACTGAATATTCCACCCAAGCACCAAAGAATATGCTTTCTATTCAACGCCCTATGGAACCTTCTCCAAAATCAACAATGTACTGGGGCACAAAACAAACCTCAACAATTACAAAAAGATTGAAATAATTCCATGCATTCTATCAGACCACAATG
Source organism: Nannospalax galili (assembly GCF_000622305.1). Lineage (NCBI taxonomy): Eukaryota > Metazoa > Chordata > Mammalia > Rodentia > Spalacidae > Nannospalax > Nannospalax galili. The sequence goes on along the minus strand of NW_008340872.1, from coordinate 4,098,571 downwards.
CAATAAACCTTAAAAGCAACACCGGAAGAAACCCCAGTAACCACATGAACACATGGAGACTAAACAACACACTCCTGAATGATGACTGGGTCAAAGGAGAAATTAAAGAAATAAAAGTATTCCTGGAACTAAACGAAAAGGGCAATACAACACAACAAAACCTCTGGGACACATTAAAGCAGTCCTTAGAGGGAAGTTTATAGCTCTAAGTGCCTACTTTAAAAAATCAGAAAGAACACAAATAAATGACTTAACACTGTAACAAGACACTTGAAAAGCAACAACAAATGAAACCCAAACCCAGCAGACAAGAAGAAATAACAAAAATCAGAGCAGAAATTAATGAAATTGAAACAAAGAAAACAATACAAAGAATCAACAAATCTAAGAGGTGGTTCTTTGAG
>NW_008340872.1:4097063-4098014 GCF_000622305.1 Nannospalax galili | reverse complement strand
GAAAACCTAAAAGAAATGGACAGGTATCTAAAAGCATGGGAACCACCAAAACTAAACCAAGAAGAGACTAACAGCTTAAACAGACCCATAACACAAAAAGAAATTGAAACAGTATTGCAAAACCTCCCAACTGAAAAAAGCCCAGGACCAGATGGATTTACAGCAGAATTCTACCAGACATTTAAAGAGGATCTATATCAAATACTACAAAAGCTATTCAAAAAGATAGAAATGGAGGGAGAACTTCCAAATTCCTTCTATGAAGCCAGCATCACTCTAATACCAAAGTCAGGTAAAGATATAACCAAAAAAGAAAACTATAGACCCATATTCTTAATGAACATAGATGCAAAAATTCTCAACAAAATACTTACAAACCGTGTATAAACACATCAAAAAGATCATCCACCACGATCAAGTTGGATTTATTCCAGAGATGCAGGGATGGTTCAATATATGTAAGTCAATAAACATCATAAATCATATAAATGGGCTCAAAGACAAGTACCACATGGTCATCTCAACAGATGCAGAAAAGGCCTTTAACAAAATTCAGCACACATTCATGATAAAAGTCCTAGAAGGAATTGGACTGGAGGGAACAAACCTCAACATAGTTAAAGCCATATATAACAAACCCACAGCCAACATCATTCTAAATGGAGAAAAACTAGAAGCATTCCCATTGAAATCAGGAACCAGACAAGGCTGTCCACTATCTCCACTCCTCTTTAACATAGTGCTTAAAACTCTTGCAAGAGCAGTAAGACAAAAGAAGGAAATTAAAGGAGTAATAATTGGAAAAGAAGACATCAAATTATCCCTTTTTGCAGATGATATGATATTATACCTAAGAGATACCAAAATTCCACCTGAAAACTCTTAGAAATGATTATTACTTTTAGTGAAGTGGCAGTTTACAAAATTAATCTACAAAAGTCTGTTGCTTTT
>NW_008340872.1:4094392-4096081 GCF_000622305.1 Nannospalax galili | reverse complement strand
GAGGTGAACAGAGTGTTCTCAAGAGAAGAAATAAAGATGGCTACAAAGAATCTTAAAAGTTGTTCAACAATATTAGAAATTAGGGACATGCAAATTAATACTACTTTAAGATTTCATCTTACCCAAGTCAGATTGACTAAGATCAAGAGAACAAATGATACCAAATTTTGGAGAGGATGTGGGGAAAGGGGAATGCTCATCTACTGCTGGTGGGACTTGTTTAACCCCCTTGTTCAAGCTTGTTCAACCCCTATGGAAAGCAGTGTGGAGAGCTCTTAAAAAACTACAAATGAACCTATCATTTGACCCAGTTATACTACTCCTTGGCATATATCCAAGGAATTCATCCTATTGCAGAGACACTTGTACATCCATGTTTGTCGTTGCTCTTTTCACAACAGCTAAGAGATGGAAGCAATCTAAGTGTCCCTCAATTGACGAGTGGATAATGAAAATGTGGTTCATTTATACAATGGAGTTTTACTCAGCAGTAAAGAAAGATGAAATCATGAAATTTGCAGGTAAATGGATGGAACTAGAAACTGTTATACTAAGTGAAGTAACACAGACTCAGGAAAAAAATGATGTATGTTTTCCTTCATATGTGGATCCTAGTACCAAATCCTTGTGAGTATGTATCTAGACATAACTACAGGAACCAGGATAATGAAGAGGAACCAGGGAGGTAAAGGAAAAGAAAGAATATGAAAGAGAAGAACAGTAGAAAACAGGTGTTTTGAGATATGGATAAAAATGGGGTTATTTTAAGGGGAGGGGGGAGGGAAGGTTACACAAGGAACCTAGGGGATAAAGGGAAAGAAGGGGCTCAAGAGAGGGGGCACCATAGAAGAAGGGTATTATTAAGGGAGAAATGGGAAAAATGAGAGCACCTTAAATGGGGAAACCATGGTGGAAGGGTTAGACAATGTGAGAAATAATGCCTAGCTAGTTTTAGAAAACCAGAGGGAACCATATTAGGCCAACAACCTACTGAAAAATTATACATACAACCATATCAAAGAATGTAATATATCTTTAGGCAAGGTTTATTGGAGAGCATTTGGTCTTTGCCCAAGCTCTATCGACATGGCACATGGTAACTGAAAGTACCAGACTGGTGGAACTAACCGTCTTGGATGTTTAACAGGCATTCTTTGAGGCCTACATTAATTTGGTCAAAGGGACATAAAGGACAGTTTTTGCTCCTTGCCCTCCTAGGTTGACTAAGTTCCAGGGGACTATGAGCATCTCTCAAAATGTCCTGTAGTTGTGGTGGGTCACCTGTCCTCTTGATCAAGGAGGAAAAGCAGCAGACCCCATGAGATGGACTTGAACCAGTGTCCAGTCTACAAAGAGGAGGGTCAAAAGAGCAAACATTTCCTCCATGCTTCCAAGAGAAGCCAGCCATGGTCGAGCAGGACATTTGACTTATCTTCACATAGGCAGAACTGGTAAAAGGAGCCAGGGGCTCCTCCCAAGCCCATGTGACCCCTGAGGAACAGATCCTCAAACGACCTTAAGAGTAAAAAGAAATTGGTTTATCTGGGCCAACTCTAGGTATAGGGTCTTAAACACTCAAAAGGAAAGTATAACCAAAGATTAAAGGGGCTAATATAATTTTTTAAGAGTCCATATGTATAGCTAAAGGCTACATAACAAGAAACAATGCCAGACAGGAGATACCCCAAG
>NW_008340872.1:4082048-4094348 GCF_000622305.1 Nannospalax galili | reverse complement strand
GACAACCGATTTGCTGCTAGAAGAGGAACAGCTGATCTTCCTAAAACAAGGATCTCTAGATAGGCTGACTAGATTCAGCAGATGGGCAACCACTGGGGAATGGCTGGGGGTGCCGACCACACAATGGATAGTAACAGGGATGACAGAGTATATGGGCTCCAATGGGGGAGGGGCTATAGGAGGGTGCCATTTGGGAAGTGGGTATACAGATGAGTAAGACTGTGTGGGATGTTCTGTATGATACACACACAAAAAAAATCAACAAAATTTTAAAAAAGACTTATATTTGCGGAGGAAGCATAAAAATTTAGTTCATGTTAAATAGTAGAGGTGATAAACATTACCAGTGAAATCTACCTGATGACTTTATATCCATACTCAGGTACTAAGGATCTGAGTGTAACCAACTGTGACTAGTAATAATCAGATACATAAGAGATTAAAGACAATGTGCAAACATCTAAGCACTAGTAGCATTAAAAATGTAGGAAACAGCATATTTTAAAATGAAACAGAGAGCTTCTTTAAAGGGTAAAAACTCATTCAATATTTTGTCTTAAAGGCTTTATGCTGAGGTCAATGGTCAATATTGTATAATTGTATTAATTCAACTGTGAACCTAAAAATTTACAGCCACTTTTGAAAGAGCTGTATCCTTGCTCTGCAATGTGTTACTGAATATGTTAAAGCTGTAATGAAATGCTTCTCCTAATCATGTGATTAAATTAAAAAAATACCTCAAAGCAAAAAAAATTTGCTCCTTATTAATTAGTAGATGTGAAAAACATTACCACTGAAATCTACCTGATGATTTTATATCCATGCTCAGGTGCCAAGGATCTCAGAAAGTAACTGACTGTGACTAGTAATTAATCAGTTATGTAGAGATTAGAAACACATGTGCAAACATCCAAGCGTTAATTGCATTAAAAATGAATTTTTTTTTTATGAAACTGTATTTTAATGAAATGGAGATCTTTCTTAAAGGTTAAAACCTCATTCAATTTTATGTCTTATAGGGTTTATACTGAGTACAAGATTCTAAAACTGTATTAAATCAACTTTAAACCTAAAAATTTACAGCCAATTTTGAAAGAGATGCATCTTAGCTCTGGAAATTGTTATTGAATATGTCAATGCTGTTGTAATGAAATGCTTCTTCTAATTATGTGGTTGTTAAATAAATAATTTTTAAAAATTGTGCTTTGTATTCGAAGAGAAAAATGGTTAAGAACATACTGACTTAAAGATAAATGAATCAACTGCTCCTTATGTTTTTTTTTTTTTTTTCCATTGATGTAATTCCTTCCAAACATCAAAGAATCTCTCCAGATCTAGAATGAATTTAGGCATGAAAATCTGTGGAATACAACTAGGCATTTCCAAGGTTGGAATTCAAAGGAAATAGCAGCAGGAATTCACATTATATATACTTGAGCTTATAAAGGCTTTGCAGAAATACTTTATATTTCTTCTGCTACTAACAGTGTTTTGGGGACATATATACTCAGATGTTTGCTACATCTTCAATTACAGTGTTTAAAGCTGGGTATGGTGGCACATAACATGTAATTCTAGCACTTGGAAGGTTGAGGCAGGAGAATCATAAATTCAAGGTTGGCTGGGGCCTAAAATGAAATGAAAAATTTTTTTTTTACTGTGTTAAAGGGTACAAGCTATCAAAAGGATGTTTTTCCTTTCAAATTCTACCAATTGCGTCTAACCTGCAGCCTACATGCATCCCAGGACAGCTATGAATATGGAACAGCACATTTGTAGATAGATAGGCCTATGAGCTACACCATCAGCCACTTCTGGAAGAGGAGGGTCTCCTCGGCATTTTACCCTGTACTAAGGCAGGATCTTCACGTAAGTGCTGGCATGCATGCCTCCTTCCACAGTCTCTAAATAAACCCCCAGAGCTGCAAACAGTAACCGCACCTAACCTCCAACATATTTCAAGAAGTAGCTGCCAGAGTGTATTAGACTGAAATCTACGAAATTACAGGTGCTCATCCATTTCTGGCCTACAGCAATAGCTGTAGGTTCATCTACGGCACTGATGAGGCAGCTGCAATTTAGCCAGCACGAGAAGGCCAAGGTTTCCTTCTCCACCGGATTATCCTGGATTGGGTTTTTCCATTAGGTGTTTCACAGAGCAGCTATTTCCCATGTCTGCATAGAAATGATGAAGGTGGACTCTTTCAATTGTATGTGTGTGTGTGTGTGTGTGTGTGTGTGTGTGTGTGTGTGTGTGTGTGTGTGTGTGATGTGGGAACAGGTGTGCGTAAATGTGCCATGGAGCACATGTAGACTTTTGGGAACTGTTTCTCTCCTTCCATCATAGAATCCTGGGATCAAACTCAGGTTGTCAGGTGGCAAGTGCTCTTACCTGGCCCAGATTCTTTAATTTAAAGGACTGCCTTCATACTTACTGGAGCACTCAGGCACAGACACAGATGAGAAAGGTTCCATTACCTTGCCCATTCCTTCGTCCAATGTCATCTTTTTTAAAAGCCGAACCCCCGCTGGGTATACATTTTTCTCCCCATTCATCCTTTAATTTCAGTTCTTCAATCTGTTCATCAGTTAGTCCTTGCATGTTAGGAGGGAGAAATATGCCGTGTTCTGCTAGCTCTTCCATTTCTACAACATAATGGAAAGTTAGACATCACTGAATCATGATCATTACAATACCTAGACTCCAAGGGGGTCCAATGAGAGGCCCTGTCTCAAAAAACAAGGTTGATGTAACAAGAGGAACATCACCTAAGGTTGACCTCTGCCCTACACACACATGCACACATACACACACAAACATGTACCCATTGACACAAAACTTTATATGAACACTTCATAAATACTTTAGGTAAATCACTAGGAAGGATTTAGAGCAACTTATACTGCACAAAAGAGAGAGAGCATATCATGGTCACTTTTCAAATGCATGGCTTTATATTTTTCCTATCTCATACATGTTCAACTCCAAACCAGCCTATCTCTGAATTGTGCAACACTGCTTCCTTTCCTTTCTCCCTTCCTGGGAGGAAGACTGGTGGAACTAGGTATCCCCATAACACTGGGAAGATATCATGTGACCACTGCCAATACAAGACTACAGAATAAATGTTCTAACACTGATGGAATGTGTACTGCAGCTCCCTACTTCCAGACTAAGCAGTCTGGGGACAAGGGGCTGTTTTTACTCAACCTTGCCTCCTATGGCAGAGTGCTTGTGGCCTGCCTGAGTCTCAGCTGACAATGACAACTGTAGCATACATCAGTGGGTTCTAAATTCACCCACAAACCTCTTACACTCAGCACCATAGTTTCAATTTATGATATTAAAGACGACCCTGAGTTCTTTTCCTACCCTAAATGCTTTACTTTTAAAATTTAAGTCAACTGTGGTAGCACATGTCTTTAATCCCAGTACTTGGGAGGCAGAAGCAGGTTGATCTGTCTGAGTCAAGGCCAGCCTGGTCAACACAGTGAGTTCCAAGCCAGCTGGGGCTATGGGAAACCCTGTCTTAATAAATAAATAAAGTGACATTTAATATCTGTCTGAGTCAAGGCCAGCCTGGTCAACACAGTGAGTTCCAAGCCAGCTGGGGCTATGGGAAACCCTGTCTTAATAAATAAATAAATAAAGTGACATTTAATATTGCTCCTGTTTTGAGAGCAACTAAGTTTAATTAAGAAAATGCATATAGCTGGGCGTGGTGGTGCATGCCTTTAATCTCAGCACTCGGGAGGTAGAGGCAGGTGGATCTCTGTGAGTTCAAGGCCAGTCTGGTCTACATAGTGAGTTCCAGGACAGTCTACAGGGAGACCCTAAGGGAAACCCTTTTTAAAAAAAAAAAAAAAAAAAAAAAAAAAAAAAAAAAAAAAAAAGCATATATGCTCTATGAACAGATCAAGACCCTCAAGAAGTTCTCCACAGTACAAAAATAACATACTTATTGCTTAATAAACCATATAAGCTTAGTTATATATTAATCACACAAATAGCTTATTTTGTATAATTATATATGCATACATAATTATAGAACCACTCAATAATATTCTAGGCCACACTTGCCGAATCATTTTCAGTTCTAGGGTTGTACTGTTTAATGCAGTGGTTAACTATCCACATGTAACTTTAAATCTATTTTTGTTACTTTATTTCTTGATGGCTGGGTTATGTGTGTGAATGGGTGTCCTGGTCTCTCCTTCCACCACTTGGGTTCCTGTCTTGGAACTCAAGTCAGGTTTGGGGTGGATGCTTTTAACCACTGAACTATTTCTCTGTCCCCTCCCCTTTCAGATAGGATCTCATGTGGCCCAGGCTTGCCTCAAATTTGCTCTACAGCCAAGGATGACTTAGAACCTGATCCTCCTTTAGATTACAGGTATGCATCATCACATCTGGTTTTATCTAGGTTCTGAGGACTGAACCAAGGGCTTCGTGCATGCAAGGCAGGCACTCTACCAACTGAGCTACATCCCCAACTCCTGCATAGGACTTTAAAATTTTAATGAAATAAATGGAAGTATTCGTTTCCTTGGTCACATCAGGCACATTTCAAATGCTTAACAGCCACTTTGGTTAGTGAATGCAGACCGAACAGCATGAACAGGAGATACTTCTTTTCATCCTTTAGGCTAATGGAGCTGTTGGCGTTTTCAGAGGGTGACTGCACGCTTTAACAGGAGAGAATGGCCTGTGTTTCCAAGGAGACAGAAAAGCACACTAAGGCTCGCTCATGTCGCAAGGGCTGTCCCAAAGCCAGGGGTCACTACGGGAAGCTCTAAATCTCCAAAGTCTCAAACTACTCACCTCCTTTTGTAACACCCCCGCCCTAGCTTCACACTTGCTTAATTCCACTCTACCAGGCTGATCTTCCCGTTCCCAGCCCATTCCCACTTACGGGCACCCCAAACCCTGACTCTAAAGGCCTGGTCTCATCCATCGCCCACCTCCGAGCCGGGGTTGCCAGCCCAACTCCACCCCGGTCACCCCCGCTTCGGCAACCCTCCCGGGGCCCCGCGCCGGCCGCACCTGCAGACAGGCGCTGCACCTTGAGCCGCCCGTTGTAGACACGGATCACCTGCGCCGTGAGCTCCTCCAGCCCGATGCTCCCTGGCGCCTGCAGCAGAAACTGGCTCTGGTCACCTCGCTTCACGTGCAGTACCACCATGGTGACCTTCGGGGCGGCAGGGCGACTAGCACGGAGACGCGAGGCCTACAGGCCTGAGGGACGGCGGGACAGGAACAGCAGCGGCCCACTAACGGCTGCTCGGGGCCCGAACCACCGGAACGCGGGTGCACGCGCCCACCCGGTACAAAAAAAACGACGGACGCTCGCGGAAGTGCCTGTTGCCAGAAGCAACAGCTAAGCACTGAGTGGGAGGGGCCTTCAGCGCATGGCCAGAACCCGAGGGTAGGAGAGCTGCGGTCCTCTAAGACCCCGCAATCCACTCCCTATGCAAGTGCTGCCTGAGCCTTTACCCGCACCAACTAGACTGATCCACCTTCGTAGACAGAGTCCCGCTACCGGAAGTAGCGGTTGTCTGGACAACCCAAACAAATGAAGCCGCAGGAGAGCGTGCGCACCGCCCTGGGGCCGGACAGATGCCAGTCCAGGAAATAAAGCGGCGGAGCTTGGGGGCGGGCCGGGGACTGCTGGGTCGGGAAAGGGTGAGGTGTTCGGTACCACCCAAGCCCGGTTCCGCAAGCCACTCTTTAACTCGACAAATCCCTGCGTTGTTTCCGCCGCAGGTACTCTCAACTTCCGGAAGTGTCTCCAGTTTCGGTCAGGGTAAGGTTGAAGCAATCGTGGCCTGCGCTGCTTAGATCGTTTTTACTACCCATACTTAGGCGATGCCAGCACTTATTAGTGTGATGACTCGGATTCGCGATTTTAGGATCATTTAAAACGTTGTTGCTGCTGCCGCCAGGCCGGCCGACTGTCCTGAGCCTGCAGCCAAGCATCGTTCAATTCTATAGGCAACCAGGTCCTGCGCTGCTGCTTCCTGGCACTGGCACATCTTTGAGGATCCAGACCCTCCCGGCATCCTGATGCTTTTATTTGACAAAGAGGAAACAAAAACAAATGGCCAGGGGAAATTCAAATAAAGGTATAAAGTCAACTAACCAGGGTAATTGTGGTCTGTAGCCTGAAATGATTCCAGACTGCTAAACGGTATTTGGGAGTTTGTGTTTAGTTGTGATGTTTTAGAGTGATTATCAGAGCCGGGCGTGGCGGCGAAAGCCTTTAATCCCGGGATTTAATTAGATCTCATGTGAAAACGCGGAGTGAATTCATACTTTCCTGGGGAACGTTATATTGAACATTAGCTCCCCCACGTGTAATCAAACAACCACCAGATCTCAAAATATTAAGGGTGGATTTTTTTCAGAAATTAAATTCTCAAAAACCAACCCCCAAATAACACGCAAACTTAGTTTGCCCGTCAAGTTTAGGTCCATTGAAGGGCTACACTTGGTTGGCTGTATGTTGGATTGCTCAAACTGCAAAGGGGCAAAACCTTGCTAGCTAAGCTAGTTCTTAATTTGTTGCTAATGATGACACTTAATGGTCTTGTGCTTTGTTGCTAGTTTGTGTATTTTAGGCACTGTTGTCTTTCCAGGATGAAGGGCATCTTATCATTTATAGCTTTTCAAGTAATCCACTAGTTGTCAACTTCCTGGTCTGGGTGATTCATGAAAGCTGCTGGATCAGACACCCATTGGAGGAAAATGGCAAGTTTTACTCTGTTCATAACTCTTAAGTTCTAACACATGGCAGACACAGTTAAAGCTCCCACATACTGCTCTCTAATCCTGTCCGCTTAGCCAGAGAACTTCTTGCTATTCTGAATTTAATGCAGTGTTTATCATGTGTTGCCGTCTATTTACACCTTTAGCACGTGTCCCTAAAGAACAGTTCTTTATCTTCTCAGCTCTGCCTTACTCTTGTTTTATAATTTGCATCTATAGCTCCAGGAGCCTTACTTGCTAGCCACTTGTGTTGACTGCTGTGTATTATTCACCCTGTTAATATGCCCCTCATTCATGTTTATTTCTAGTTTTCACCATTACAAACAGTGCACCTTGTGTTCCATATGTTGAATCTAGAAGGCAAATTTCTTGTTCATAAGGTAAACAGATTTTTCTGTGTGTAAATATGCATGTTCATGCACGTACAATATGGATGCATGTGCCTGCATGTACCTGGAAACCAGAGAACAGCTTTGGTTATTGTTCCTCACAACCCAACGCTTTGTCACGTATTTTGTCCCAGCCATGAAAAAAGTAATATTTGCAGGTTATTTTTAATGGGAGAAACTGAGTAAAGGGTACACATAAGTTCTTTCTGTATTATTTCTTACAATTGCACATAAATCTATGATTAATCTTAATTTTAAAAACAACCCAATTCTTTATCTGTAACTTAGCTTTTTAAAAAATACTATATTTATTGTTTTTATTTTATGTGTATGAGTGCATTGCCTGCATGTATGTGAGTGCACCCGTGTTGTGCATTGCTGCGGAGGTCAGAAGAGGGCTTCGGATTCCCCTGGAACTGGAGTTAAGGACGGTTTGTAGCTGCCATGTGGGTGCTGGGAATCGAACCTGGGTCCTCTGCAAGAATAGTCAGTGCTCTTAACCACTGAGCCATCTCTCCAGCCCCTGCTTTTAAAAGGATTTTTATGTGTATGTGTCTGTGTTTTTATATGCCACATAATGTGTGAGTGTTCAGAGGCCAGAAGAGAACATCAGATACCCTCAAGCTATAGTTTCAGCTATAGTTGTGAGCTGCTCAACATGGGTGCTGGGAACTGAACTCTGGTCCTCTGGAAAAGCAGCAATCTGAGTCATATCTCTCCAGCCCATTAACTTAAAGGTTAATGAATACAATTCAACTATTTAAGAACCAAGGTTTTTGTTGAATACCAATCTTCTTCCTTCCCATCCTTTTTCCAAGTCCTTAACCTCTTCAAACCACCAATCTATACTGTTTCTGTAGTTTTGTTCCTCTAAGGATGGTCATTAGTGGCAACAGTAACTGGCTCTGAATGTTAAGTGTACTTCTGTCTGTATTTGGTTGGTGCTATAGCTGTTAAAGTGGTTTTCTCCTTTTGAGTAGTCACTAGGGATTAAGCCCTTAAGTGGAGGCTGCTTATTACTACGATCCTCAATTAAAAGAGATATTCCTACCAACAGATAGCCAAACCATAAGACAGAAAACTAGAAACATGAAAGAGCAAGGCAATATGATTCCTCTAAAAGGTAAGTCCTCAATTATCCAAGTCAAAGATACTGAAATCGTTGAAATATCACACAAAGAATTTGTTAAGTCTATTTGTTAAAATAATCCATGGCTTCAAAGAGGACACAAACAGAATAATAAAGTAATGAAATTAACTTGAAATATGGATAATAAAGTGAAAATTATAGACAAGAAAGTCAACAACATAGGGAGGTATTACAACACATGCCAGTGAAGTGTGAAGGATCATAAGGGAATACTTTTAAAACATGTATTTCTTAGGCTGAGCGTGGTGGTGCACACCTTTTATCCCAGCACTCAGGAGGCAGAGGCAGGCAGATCTCTATGAATTCAAGGCCAGCCTGGTCTACACAGTGAGTTCCAGGACAGCTCGGGCTACAGGGAGACCGTCTCAAAAAAAACAAAAACAAAAACAAAAAACCAAAAAAGAAAAACAAAAACCCAAAGACAAATAAACCTATATTTCCAGGGGCTGGAGAGATGGCTCAGCAGTTGAGAACACTTGACTGTTCTTGCAGAAGACCTGGGTTTGAATTCCAGCACCCACATAGCAGCTAACGACTGTCTGAAACTCCAGTTCCAGGGGATCCAACGGTCCTCTGCAGGCATGGCAAAACATGGGTGCACTTACATACATGAAGGTAATACACGTATACACATAAAATAAAAATAAACTCCTATATTCCGAAAGATGGAAATGGATAAATTCCTAGACACATGACTAGGAATCAAATCAAGGGGACACAAACAGATCTCTTTCCAGCAACAAGACTAAAGCAGTAATAGAATATTACAATGACAGCACAAGCCCTGGACTGTACAAATTCACTGATGAATTCTATCAGACCTTTAAAGAACTAATATTTTTCAAAGTATTCAATAAACTAGAAAGGGAGGGAACACCACCAGACTGATTCCATGAAGCCAGTATTACTGATACACAAACCAGATAAGGACAGAACAAAAAATCTTACACACTAATTTCCCTGATGAACACAGAAACAAAAATTCTCATTGAAACACCTGCAAACTGAATTTAATAATACATTAAAAAGATCAAACACCATGATCAATTGGATTCATTCCAGAGATGCAAGGATAACTCAACATATGCAAATTAAAAAATGTAATATAGCCTGTAAACAGGCTCAGGGGTAAAAATCACAGGATCATCTCAATGGATGCAGAAAAGGAATTTGACAGTTAAGCATCCCTCCAAGGTAAAAGCCTTGAAGAAGCTAGGAAAGCTAGGAAGGGAGATGGCATAATAAGGGCTTACACAGCCAGCATTATACTAAATAGGAAAACCCGGAAAGCACTTTCCTCTGCAATCAGGAATGGAATGAAGGTGTCTATTCTCTCCATTAAAAAACAAAACAAAACAAAACAAAAAAACCCCATTATTTTATGTGTATGAGGTGCATTGCCTGCATGTAGGTAGGTGTCATGTGATGCCGAAAGAGGTCAGAAGAGGGCACTGGATCCCCTGAAACTGAATTACAGATGGTTGTTAGCCACCCCATGTGGGTGCTGGGAATCAAGCCTGAGTTCTCCTCAAGAGCAGCCAGTGCTCTTAACCCCTGAGCCATCTCTCTAGCTCAATTCTCTCCATTCTTTTTCAGTATAGTGCTTTCAAGTCTTCGAGGAATAAGGTAGGAAAGTTAAAATGGATATGCTTAAGAAGGGAAGAAGTAAAGTTATCCTTATTTGTATAAAATACAATCCTGTACTTAAAGCCCTCAAGACTCAACCATAAGACTCTTAGATTTGATAAACACCTTCAGCAAAGTAACAGGATACAAAATCAATGTAGAAAACAACAGCTTTTCCTTTCTTTTTTGACAGTGTTTCATTCTGCATTCTAGGTTGGTCTTGAACTCACTAGGCTAGCCCTGACCTCTCAGCAACCACTGTGCTTTGGCCTCCTGAGTGCTATGCTTACAGGCATGTACCACCACACCTGACTCCAATCAGCTTTTTTTTTAGCCTTCTAATAATGAACACACTGAGAAAGAAGTCAGGGGGAAAATCTCCTATTCATAATAGCTTAAAAAATAAAAATAGCAAACAAAACCTAGGTGTAAATATAACCAAGGAGATGAAAGACCTCTACAATGACAACTTTAAAACATGAGAGAAACAGAATAAGAAACTAGAAGCATGGGAAGACCTCTGATCCTCATAGGTTGGCAGAATTAATATTATAAAAATGGCTATATTACCAAAAACAATCTACAGATTCCGTGTAATCCCCATCACAATTCCAATGACATTCTTCACAGAAGAGAAAAGCCAATCTTTTTTTTTAATTAAAATTTTTTATTATTATTTTTAATTTACGTGTATGAGTGTATTACCTGCATGTATGTGAGTGCACCCGTGTCGTGCAGTGCCACGGAGGTCAGAAGAGGGCTTCGGATTCCCCTGGAACTGGAGTTAAGGATGGTTCACAGCTGCCATGTGGGTGCTGGGAATCGAACCCGGGTCCTCTGCAAGAGCAGTCAGTGCTCTTAACCGCTGAGCCATCTCTCCAGCCCCAGAAAAGGCAATCCTTTAAACTTCATATGTAAGCACAAAGACCCCAATAGTCAAGAATCAGAAAAATCAATGCTGGAAATACCACCACACTGTTTTCAAATTATGCTGCAGAGCCCCACAGTAACAGAATCAGTATGGTGCTCCACAAAAAGAGACAGATAGAATAGAGGATCCAGATTCAACATGCAGCTACAGGCACCTAATTTCTGATAAAGATGCCAAAAATGTACTTTGTAGAAGAAAGAGGACCAGTGGGGATGAGCTGGAGGAATGGAGGGGTAATGGAAGAGTGAATATGAGCAAAGTCTAATGATATACACACATGAAAACTAACACAACCCATTATTTCATATGCTGACTAAAAAATAATTTTAAAGAAAAAGGGCCAGTGAGTGTGATCCTCAGAATTCTTTTTTTTTTTTTTTTAAAGCAAGCCAGGCACTACAACCCTGGGGCGGTAGAGATGGGTAGATCATGGGCTTCCTGGCCAGTTCCAGATCAGAGAGTGGGGCAGATTCTGTCTCAAAAATCAAGGTAGATGGCACCTGGGGAACAATTCCTGAGGTTTATTTCTGCCCCTCTATGCATTCACGCCCCGATACATGTGCACCAACCCCCACCCCATGGAAAGAGCTAATTTATTTTCTCCAAATGTCATGAAATTCATACAGTACAAAGAAAATCTTCCCTTTTATAAGGAGTCATTATGGTAAAGACATATATTTATTTCATATGACAGCACATTTCACAGGGTATGTGCAGAATATATACCACTGACTTTAATACTGTACTTCTATAAAGTATATAGTTATAAATATTGTATGCCACATAAGCAATAAAATTCTTACGTACATATAAACAGCAATCTGCTATAAGAACAAAAATTCACAAAGTCTTAGTGTCTAATTTCTGCTCTGCTTTGAACAGAACTAGTAAATGTTTAACACACAGAATAATGGCTAGTACATTTTCAGCAACTTGCCAAATATTTTCTTGACAGGCTGAGCTGCTGCTGCTATGTATTTTAGACCATAGTTTATATCCAGTAGGGAATAATGCTCACAGAACTGCAATTTGCACTATTTAAGTTTACCTAACAATGAATTGTTTTGCTAATGGAGAGCAAATATACACTAATCACATAGATGTTAAAGCACAATTTCAACAAGTTAGTTCACATTTTGAAGCACACTGCCTATAGGTAATACTGCTGTTTAAAAGATACTACTGCTGAAATGATTAGAAACCCAAAAAGCACAATATAAAACTCACAAGAGTTATTTCTAACAGCAAATCCTGGCTGTTTATTTAATAGAGTATTAGTTCTATAAATATAGTATTTTGATACCATTTGAGCATTTAAAAAATGCTCTATCCTAACAGATTTGCCTTATGTTGGAGGTGCAATGCAGTCTGCTGTGCTTTTACACTTTAGATGATCTTAGCCATCAAGTCTTTCTTATGTTCTCCCAATACACATCTT
>NW_008340872.1:4038769-4081932 GCF_000622305.1 Nannospalax galili | reverse complement strand
AATATTAATTAAGTCTTAATGGGTATGATTTCAACTTCAACTGACAACAAAACAATGGCTCAAGGAGTTTCCTGACTGGTTTACTTAATGATACGAAAATACTACATTTTGTAAGTTCTGTGTACTTCACAAAATTAATAAAAGATCGGTTGCGTACTGGCAGTGCAGGACAAAAATCCACAGCTAATTTGAGGTATAGCCTCTAAAAACTCAAAGCAGCATCACAGATGTGTTACATAGCCTCTTTCATGGGTGAGAACACACACTGGGTATGTTCCCAATTCCAAACACTTGACACCTGCTTTCCTGGCTAAAAGCAAAATGCCAGGGCAAAAGCAGCAAATAGAAAAGTGTGGGAGGGAAAAGGACAACTTAAGTCTTAATGCACAGAGAGAAGAGCGTATGTTTAGCTCTAACAGTTCTCACTGAACTCGGGATATGTGCTTTCCCTACATATAAGGCCATAGTACTGTTACAAGAAGGCTAGAGTATCTGTCCACATGACTGACCACAAAGTACTGCCAACTGTAACCTCCTAGAGAAATGCACGGAGAGGTATTGGAGCAGAAGGTAACTGGGGTGAATCTGAAGGGCTTCGGTTTGGAATAGTAGGAATGATGGCTTTGTAGAGATTATTCTACTTTGAAAACATCCAAAGCATACCTGGAAGCTATCTTTTTGGTAATGATACTGAAGGAGAGACACTGTCAGAACTTTTAAGTAAAATTTGATCTGAATTATATCCTAAGACCTAAGTTTTATAAATATGTAGATGTATACATGCATATTTGTGTGTATAAATATACACATATACCTTTCTGTTAAAGTAATGCCTTTCAAAACTGTTTCACCATAACTTTAGTAGCTCTTTGGTAAATATCCATGAATACCAATTGTCAGCAGAATAAAAGGGCAGGCAATAATGTCAGCTACAAGATGTGTGGGCTTTTTGTGATTTTTTTTCAGACTGACAAGGAGTTTCTGAGTAAGGACTATTTTCTAAAGTAGTTGTAAGCACTTTTAAAAGTAGCTACAGCGGTCTCCTATTCGTCTGAAGAGAAAGA
The DNA here is from genome assembly GCF_000622305.1 of Nannospalax galili. Classification (NCBI taxonomy): domain Eukaryota; kingdom Metazoa; phylum Chordata; class Mammalia; order Rodentia; family Spalacidae; genus Nannospalax; species Nannospalax galili. Next base: position 4,080,868 of record NW_008340872.1, on the reverse strand, counting down.
CACCAAAACTCCAGTTAATGAGAAAGACTTTTTCCTTATTCCCAATATACACATACTCCAACTTTGTATACATTACACATCCTATAGTGGTATTTTATGAAGATATCAGTGCACTTAACAATTGCTTATTGCACATAATGAATAACTAATGCCCAATTTGTTTGGTTCTACCCTGCCAAAAATGAAAGCAACTAAACCAAAACAACAAAAATTTCTTTTCTATCATATAACATTATCTTTCTGTAAAGTCTAGTGTGGGAGATGCCTTAGAGCTCAAGGTCGTGCAAGGATCTGCTGGCGATGAGCTAGTGCTGGCTGGAGGCACAGGGACAGGAGGTGGAGGCGGTCGTCTGGACGGCAACACGCAGAAAGAAACATTTGTACCTTTACTCCAGGCATCATCAAATGAAGCTGGCAGATTACCCTGGAAGTCTGCATGTACTAATTTTGACTTTCCTTTGACAGAAAAGTCATCTTCCTCAAAGGTTACCCATCCTTTTGGGTTGCTTGTTTTTACTGTAGACTGGCCCTGCAGATCAAAATTATCCTCAAAACCATCGAGTGAATGTGAAGGTTTGCTTGTGTTGTGACCAAGAGGCATGAGAGGAGGGAAAGGACTGTTAATAACAGGCTCATCTTTGGAGAACCAAGCAGTTGCCTCTGATTCTTGAGACTGGGCTCTAAACGGGTTTCCAGGAGCAGCAGTCCTGTCTGTAAAAGGATTTGTGCTGGCCACGCTAGAAAGAAATGGATTTGGAGAACTCCTCATACTTTCCTGTGACTTGCTTCGGGCTGGAATTGGAGGTATGGTTGGCATGCAACTTACAGAACTCAAAGCATTAGCATTACTTTGTGTTGAGGAAGGCAACTGAATCAGCCTCCTTGGGTCTAGGGTTGGAACAGGTGGCGTCTGAACAGAGAGCTGAGCTTTCGATACAGTGAGCTGACTGAACGAGAGGTCTTCAAACGGGTCACTCTTGAATGGTGGTTCTTGTTTGACACCAGAGACTCCATTTGTCTTTAGCTAGAAAAGAATGAGCACAGCAGACAATCTGTTCGTATTTATTCATACTCCTTTTTCTTCCTATATAATTATTTATTCCTTCTTCAGCAACTATACAAATTTAGAAACTAAAAAGTAATTGTGTAAATTGTTACTCTAGTAGTTTATAATAAGTAGGATAAAATAGCTAAAATCTTGTTCTTTATGAATTACTAACTAAATTAACTCTTTTATTAAATCCATGTTTTTTAAAATCTCAAAGAAACTTTATGGAACTTATTTTTTTCATGCAGTTTTTGAAATGGTAAGAAAGAATTATACAAAATGGCAAGTTTGTTTATGTCCAGTTCTTTAAAATTTTAATACAACTTAAGAATCTCATGTGCTGAGTTTTTGCTAAATCTGTAAACTTCCAACACTCATCTACAAAGATATATTTTAATTGTTCTTTTAAATATATATTCATTTAAAGATACTATGAAATTCAATTTTGTTAACAAAAACTAATTTTATTAATACTAATTACTACTAATATAATTAATATTAACATTTATATTCATAAGCTATAGATAGAATTTTTTCCTTTTCTATTTGGAAAAGTAAATTTTCAAAGGGTTTAATGGAAGTTTGCCTTCATAGAATAAACTCTGTGAATAATGTGACAACTTCTTTAATTGACCTTTCTCATCTTGTTAAGCACTATAGTGAACACAGTGATAAATGTGTTGGAGGGACACATCCCATTTTCTATGGTAGTGATTCTAAAAATTCTAAACTCGCAAAGAAGCTGTGCTCTGAGTGGCACTGCTGTGAACTGAGCTCTTAGGAGGAGTTCCAGAATAACTTTGTGGCTATACAAAGTTTTCATTGTTTCCTAAATCCCTTTGTTCATCAAGAAGCTTGTTGGGGTGGAGCTCAGCCATGAGACTGTAGAGGGCCTTGTTTTCCAATCAGACTTGAAATTATGGTGACAGCCATACCACCATCCACCACATTAAAATTAATTTGTAATCTAAGCAGGATTTGGAAATTTGTGACATTAAAATTAGTGAAAGAGAATGGTGTTGGAAGAACCTTTAAATAATATTATTATTAGTTTTCATCTGAATCATCAATTCTCCCTTACAAAAAGAATCTTGCTGCTAAAACTATCTGAGAAAATACTTCTCCCTTCAAAATTAGAACAAAATATTGAATTTTGTGTTTATGTAATTATGTCGTTGTTAAAACCAAGAATGAATTTGGTTTTGCCAAATAGGCTTTCATAGACCTAATGCTTGCCTTTTTGAAGTTATACTTTTTAGTTTTGTTAATTTTCATAAAAAATAAAGCAAAAAATGGTAAAGCATTAGCAAGAACTAAATGATTCCTAAAAATCCAAAATATTAAGAAAAAAGAAAAAGCAGGTTTGAGTTTATGGTATGAAAAAATTTATTAATGTGAACAAGTGGTTTTAAAAATGGGTGGGACTTTAGATGTATGAAGCAAAAGACTCATACATCTAAATGTGCTAGGAAGACAGATGAAATGCACATGTAAGATTGATAAAGAGTCCAATACCTGTTACCCTGATGGTTGCTCCTGCTTTGAGAAAGGGAACACAGACATCAAAGGAAAGAGTTAGGAGGACAATCTGAGACCAACTAGCAACCTTAACAATTTAGTTATTGAAATACTTTTAGCTCTCTATGACATATGGAACCCAAGAGCAGCAGGACTTGCAGGTGGTTAAGACAATTCTGATTTTTTTTTTCAATTTTGTTGAACTATGATACAAACTTTAATTTAGTCTAAGGTTACTTACTATCCAGTTCATCTGGTAACTAACCAGTTCAAACTTTTTTGTTCCAAGGTTTTCAGAACTCTAAAGTATTTAAGTACCCAGTCCCCTAAGGGTATTCTTACTAGAGAAAATGTACAAAACAGCATCATTTTATAGAAGTACTACCCCATTAAAATTAATATTCATCTTAACAAAATGGTCAAGGTCCAGGCTTGCTGTACTGTCATTAATTCACATTATTTAGTAGTTGTAAGGTACAACAAGGCAAACAATAATTTTTGCTGTTTAAAATAGAAATCATAATCTTTCTATAATTTGGCAGTATTAAAAAAAACACTGTATTTTCAGGACACTTGATGTGAACTGTCTAATACTATTTGTAAAAGTAAAATTTATAAATAGTAAAACAAAATTTGGCAATTTAGAGATACCATTCCTAAATATATTACATATCTCAGAGTTTCTTGCTTACATTGCCCACCCCTACTCCATGCTAGGGATGAACCCAGGGGTGTGTGTATGCTTGGTAAGCGCTTTGCCACTGAGCTACAACCCTAACCCTTAATATGATGCACTTGAATGTTGCCACTGTCTGGATGACATTGAAGGCATGGTATCATGACTCCTGGCACAGCAGAGGAGGGCAGGAAACAGGGTTACATTAGAAGGTATAGGGCTGCTGTAATCCTATTAAATGGTCTTTAAATGCAGAGACTTTTACTGGTCCTTGCTCACTGTCGGCTTTCACATCTGTCTGGCAGTGTAAGTTCTGTTACTGTATTTCCTGTGTTAGTTCCTTACATCTAGATTTTAGCTCATAATCAGATGACTAAGATGCTGGGAGTCAGATAAATGAGCCATTTTTATGCTTGTAAAGGATATAATACATATTATAGAACTGTTCAAAGTAAAAGAATTTCTTCTATGTAGAATTAGAGAGCCAAAGAATCGTAAGCAACATAAAGTAAAGCTGGATCATACCGATATGTACGTTTTAGGCACCGTTGTATATTTGGGATAGGAATAATAAAGACTTTTGAAAATGACTACAAGTTCAATTCTGAAACAATTTCATACCATTCTCAAAAGAGTAAATCTGTCATATTTAAAAATTTCATCAGTGTTTTATAATATATATGAAAATCTTGTTATTCAACTTATAGCTGCTTAAGAGAATGTCTAAAATTTGTATTATTAGTAGCATTTCTCTTATGGCTCAAAATTCCAAAGGGAGAGAGATGTGTCCTTTTCCTGTCCCTCTGGGCCCCTAGCACTTGTATGTTCCCTGGAGGAAACCATCATCACTCTGTGATCCTTGACAAAGACAGTCTACACATAAACAAGGAGGAGGACCTCCATCCTCCAGAAAGGAAAATTGTTTATACATCTTTGGATGAATTAGGTATCAATGACTCAGGCAAAAGAAAATTAGAATTTAAAGCAAACATCTGTCATTTTTGGTGACCTGACTGTATAATGAGATTCAGAACATGGGGCTAGGAAGAGCTCTGTTAATAAAGTGCAAACATGAGGACCTGAGTTTAATTCCCAGTACCCATGTGTGGGAAGCGAGCACAGCTGAGTCAGCCAGATGGCACCCTGGCTGGCTGCCAAACCTCGTGCTGTTTACTCCAACTCTTGGCTGATTGCCAAGGCTCGTGATTCCCGCTTGCTTACTCCAAAGTATGGAGAGGCCAAACAGGTGCTGCCAGCCTGGTGATCTTGCTACATGCCTATGAGCTACACTCTGCCTGGCCGCTGCACGTGTGTGAGCCCTGATTGATACCGGCTGGGGGGAGGGCTGTTGGAAACGCTATATAAAGAGCTGAAGTGTGTTATAGGCAGGACACAGCATCATAAGGACACAGCATCATAAGGAACCAGCATCATAGAGAGCCAGCATCATAGTGAAGAGAATACGAGAGAATAAAGGAGAAAGAGAAACAGAAGCTTGAACCTCACCTTGGTGTCTGTGTCGTCTTTCCGGGACTCTGCTTGCAGAGTCCTGGCTCGCGACACCCATGTAAAAAACTGGGCATGGTGTGTGCACTTGTAATCTCAGCACTGGGGAGGGAAAGATAGGTGGATCCCTGGAGTTCAATGGCCAGCCAGCCTAGGTCCCAGTGAGAGACTGTCTCAAAAATCAAGGTTGATGGCTCCTGAGAAACAACATCTCAGGACGACTTCTGACCTCTAAATGTGCACAATACACCCCCCCATACATGAATATGAATGAATACACACATGCACACGTTCACACACAGAGATTCCAGAATAGTGCCTATGATGCCACATACAAAGAATATGCTGTTGGTCACTAAATCTTACCAAGCTCACTTCAGTGAGAAAGAGGAAAAATGATCTGAGACCTGACGTCTGGCACTCATCTGCATGTCCCTACTGGAGTACCATGTCAGGATGCTTATAACTAAGCTGAAATCTTCCTGAGCAATTTGCTCCTCCTATAGTTTTTCAGAGTAGAGCACTGTATCTGCTTTCACACTGGTCTATGGATATTTAAAACCATTACAAAATAGGTGGTATTAAGGTACACTTCTCTGAAACGGATACCTTAAAACACTAATTGATAGCTCAACTTGGCTGCTTTGGCACCTTGCTAGAACCCTGACCCTTAACATGAATCACTTGAACGTTGCCATGGTCTGGATGACTTTGAAATCATGGGTATCAGCTGACACAGCACAGGAGGGCCAGAACAGGCTTACATTAGAAGGTATAGGGCTACTGTAACCTATATGAAATGGACCTTAAATGTAGACTTTCACTAGTCTCATTCACTTACGTAAAAACAAAAAAAAAAAACAAAAAAAAACCTAGTAGTCATTACAAGAAATAAAAATATTCATAATTAGAAGTTAGTGGAAGAAGAAAAAGAATAGAGGATATTTATTCTTGGAAGGATTTCTGTTAAAAATATTTAGCCTCTCAGTTTAAAAAATAGAGAGTACCTTTTTGCTTTCATCAGTTGAGAACACTTTTTTTTTTCCTACTGCAAAACCTTCTTTAGCTTTCACAAATGTAACCAACACCCTAATGAGTGCCAGCTGCTAACAACAGTCAAATTGTTTTAGGAATGATTTTTACATTAGTATCTGCTTTTCAACATAAATATGTTAGAAATGGTCTGCTGACTAGCTGGACATACCTCCGCATCTGCAAAACGAATTATTATAGCATATATTCAAAGGATACTCCTAATACATAGTATTTCTGCATTTCACAGGAGACCTCTAAAACGTCACACATTTCTTTGGCTTTAATGGCATTTTCAAGTGAAGGATTTCTATACGAGACAGCAAATGTACTTATTAAATCAGATTTTAACAACTTTTACTTACATGTAAGCAACAAAACTAAAATAGCATCAAAATAAAAACCAATTTAATTTATACATAATTATCCCCATGCAAAAGAATTTGCTAATATACCAGCAGTGCTTTGAGTAAGAGAGCAGGAATGTCCGTGACTTCAACATGTCAAGGCCACGGCACTAGTTTCTGTGAGACACTAATGAGAGGATGTGGTATTTTGTGGGGTTTGCCTGAGGGAAAGAATCTTCTGCTCCAAGCCCAAACCTTCTGAACTGTTTGTTCCCATGATGACTATACCCTCATGAAGCCTGGTGCCAGCCTAACTCAGAAAAGCAGTTCTGCTCGTAGGAAATTAACCATCATGCCGCCTAAAGACTGAACTAGATTTGCCTCTCTCTGAAACTAATTTATTACTGTTAGCAATAAGAAACTAAATTATTGTTGCTCATTTCATTAGTCAACTTCCTAAAGCAAACTATGCATAAAAAATGACAAACTAATATGAAAAACCACTTGGAAATCTGCTCCAGTGTCAGCTTTTGAGAGTTTTTTGTTATGTTTTTGAGACAGGCTCTAATGTGTAGGCTTAGCTGGCCTGGAACTCATATGTAGACCAGGCTGCCCCTGAACTTGTGGTCTTCCTGCTACTGTCTCCTAAGTGTTGGGATTACAGGTATGAGCCACCATGCCTGGCTGCTCTCTGAGGATTTTTGATCTAAGTAACACATATAAACAAAAACATTTTAAAATCTCAAATAGTCAATATCATGTGATTAGTTTGAGGTGTCAGATGATGTTTATTTTTTAATATTTTATTTTTTTATTTTATGTGTATGAGTGTATTGCCTTCAAGTATGTAAGTGCACCATGTCGTGCAATGCCAGTGAAGGTCAAAAGAGGGCATTAGATCACCTGAAACGAGTTATGGATGGTTGTTAGCCACCATGTGGGTGCTGGGAACCAAACCCAGGTCCTTTGCAAGAACAGCCAGTGCTCTTAACCACTGAGCCACCTCTCTGGCCCTTGATATTCACTTATTAAAATTGTACCTCAAGAGGCTACTAATACCAAGTAGCAAAAATAAAAAGAAAATTTAAGGTCATATTTATTTCTTATAAAAGCTAGTAATAAAACAAGTGTGTTCTAAATCTACACAGCATATGCATCATACACACTGATAGTAGTGACACTTACCTGCAGCTGTGACGAAGATTCTGAAGGCAAGCTATGAGATGACTTGCTCCGAGGTGGGGGCTGTGGTGGGGTTTCCAAATTTGGCTGGGGGCTGGATTGAGGCATAGGTGCTGCCATGGGGACAAGGGGCTCCTGCAACTTTTGAGCAGGTGAAGGCAGTGAAGGCTGCAGAGGAAAGGCAGCCTGAGGCTTCAGTGGTTCTGGAAGAACAGCTGAACCTAAAACACCAATGATTGTCACAGGTTAGCTGTGCTCTGGAAAACCATAGCTTTTCTTTAGCGAAACATTTGGAGGCATTCTAGTTGTCTTTCTATTCCTCTAACAAACAGCCTTGTTTCTAGTGTATAAGAAAGAAGATCCCTATTTCAATGTACCGGGTTTTATGAAAGGTGGGAAATGACAAAAGGGAAAAAAGAAAAAGAAAGCAAGAGGAAAAATATAGACCAGAACTGCATCTCCTACAGTGCCTACCTTTCGATGCCTCTGGGGCTTTGCTTTGGCTTTCAGGAGTCAGCCTTCCAGCAGATGCTCGGGCCTGGCTCTGTGGGGCACTGATCACTCCAGCACGAGGTGGAATTGTCTATAACGGGAAACACACTAGCAACCATTGATTTATTTTCAAAAGTAAGACCCTGTGAACACATCTGCTTTTGTATCACAGTTTTCTTCTGGGGCCACTCCCCATCTTGCCGTTTTAATTGCTCTATATGCAGCTAAACAGTGATACATTCTAAAATCTTCCTTTTTCTTTCTGGCAGTTTGCTGTGTGCCAGGCACTAGTAAGCACAATATAGGTCTCTAAATTTAACCGTCAAAATACCTCCCAGATATTATTCTATCATCCATATTTTAAATTAGGGTAAAAATGCATACATCTTGGTTGACAGCATACAGAAAACAGAGCTATAATCTAAATTACCATGGAGGGCTAGGGTTCCTCACTGCGTGCAATGCTGCCTTCATGATGAAGTAAAACATTTTCAAAGTACAAAGCTGATGGGGAGGTAACTCTTACATACTAAGAGGCTTCAGAATAACCCCCTCCCTAGAATTATTTATTATTCAATGTGTATGAGAATTTTCCCTGCATGTATGTAAGTGTATCACAAGCATGCAGTGCCTGTGGAGGCCAGAAGAGGGAATTACGATTGCAGACAGTTATAAGCCATCATGTGGGTGCTAGGAACTGAACTCAAATTTTGTGCAAAAGCAGCTAGTGCTCTTAACCATTGAAACATCTGTCCGGCCCCCTGCTTTTCTATTTTTAATATCTTCAGAACCAGTTTTAGTATACTATTATACTCTTATGCCAATTAAAATTCTTCTTAATTGAAGGATAACTTTTATTTCCATTAATGACAGATAACATGGTAAACAGCTACTCAAACATTACCTCTTCACATTCTCAGACACTAAGATGTTTATTTAGTGACCATAACTAAGAACATTACTTTTACCGAAACAAGTTTGCTCAGCTATTTTGGAGGATCATGTTAGAATGTTAGAGTGAATAGTACCTTGGAGGTTTTCAATTGCCTTATTTTAAAGTTGAGGAACTCAACTTTTGCAGGTTCTCATTTCTCAAAGTAACAAATAGATTAGTTGCAAACTGGAACCTAGAACAAACACCTCTTATCTCCCAGGCTAGGTGTTACCTACCGGTCTGACTGCATATCCAGCAGGTCCTGGGGCTGCAGGTCCTGCCTGAGGAGAAGGCTGATTGCGTCCTGGAACAAAAACATCACATTTGTATTTAAGAAAGAACATGAAAAAGAATGAGTAAAAAGAAACAAGAAACCATTTACTTAGATTCCAAGTGACTATTTCATGGTCCAGGTTTAAGGGGAAGTAACTACATTCAAGTGTTTTTACCTAGATTATCTTTCCGTGTTGTTCCAGGGCTTTTGGGTGCTTTGAAGCAGGAAGGAAAAAAAATTAGTCATAAGTAAACAATAAAATAACAACAAATAATAGCAACTGGTTGTTCTGTTTTATTATCAGCAGAAACAAGGGGCACAAAACAAGCATTTAGCTTTGGGTAAAAATGAAAACTTGGATTAGAGAGACCTCATAGGAGAAAAGTGTAGTTCTTAGTCTGATGCCTCACTCATAAAGTCATGCTAAGGTGCGAGTCTTCTCAGACTTCTGTCCATAAACCTTGAAAACATGGTCCTTAGCCCCTTACAGCTAGGGAAACAAAGGGCTCCTGAGCCCCAGGCAGGACTGCATTTTTCAAGTTACATAAAAAGCTGTGTTAGGGCTTTACCTTACAGGCCTTACTGTGGATAAAGTTATCTTATGATGAGATCTTTTGGATTTCTGTAATAGATAGACTACTAGGATCAAGACAGAAGACAGGGAGGAACATGCTTATATACAGTGTTAAAATGTGGTTCAAACTCATTACTAAGGTAGATTAAGGATGACGTGAAAATTACTCTTGGGAACAGAAGGAGCAGAAGGGACTACCAAGCCCATAGTTTTAATGGTCTTTTAAGCAAATCTAACCTATTGCTAAAATAGTTACAAACTTTCTTAATCAAAAATCAGCCATCTACAAAATGCTATATTCTTTTTCAAATTTTATTATTTTTATTTTATGTGTATGCATGTATTGCCTGCATGTAAGTAAGTATACCCATGTTGTGCAATGGCCATGGAGGTCAGAAGCAGTTGTCAGAGCCCTTGGGACTGGAGTTATGGACAGCTGTTAGCTGTCATGTGGGTGCTGGGATTTGAACCTGGGTCTTCTGTAAGAACAACCAGTGTTCTTAACTGCTGAGCCATCTCTCCAGCCCCAAAATGCTATATTCTTGAACCTTACTCATACATACTAATTTATAAAGTTTTAGGTTAGTCAAGGACATTTATAAAACATGTGTGATGGTTTGAATGATAATGTCCCCCATAGGCTCCAAGTATTTGGACACTCTGTCCCCAGATGGTGGTGCTGTTTTGGGAGGTTTTAGAAGGTGTGGCTATCCTGGAGGAAGCACGTCACTGGGAATGGGCTTAGAAAGTTCTTAAGCTTTGCCAGATCACCAGTTGCTCTCTTGTTTCCTGTGCCTGCTGGAAGATGTAGAGCTTAGCTTCCGCTCCTCTTCTCCAGCCACCTCTGCCACCATGCCTCCCCACCAAGACGGACTGTAATTCCCCTGGAACCGTAAGCTTAAATAAATTCTTCCTTCTATAAATTGCTTGGGTCAGTGTTTCTATCACAGCAACAGAAAAGTGACTAATACAACATGTGACTTGTTCAGGAAAAAAACAACTAAAGGCATTCTTTTTTAAACAGTAATTTCACAACCTATATACGAACAGAGTGTGAACAACACAATCTCAGGATTAAATGGATAGCCATTAGAAACCATACATAGAACACAGAACAAAAGGAGAAAAAAAGTACAAGGTCTATGTATAAGGAGGAAAGTTCACTATGGGAAGACAGTATGCCTTTAAACACTGAGGGACTGATGTTCAGAAAGGAAACAAGAACTGTATCTATAATGCAAAAATCTTGTTACCTTCCATCTCCTTCCTAGCTACCCCAGGACTGGGAGGGGCTCCAATACCTTTTTAGAAAAAGAACAAAAACTACATATTGTTCAGAGCCCATGGCACAAGATGAAAGGCAGGCACACAATCAGAAGGGCAATAAAAACTGCTTTAAAGCTCTTGGAAGATATCAGTAACAAAGTTCAGTTTGTTCAAAGATATCAATTAACTTCAGATGCTGAGCCCAAACTCGAGTCTTTCGTTTCCTCAAATCTAAGACAGAAACAGGATAACAACATCCTTTTCATATCTGAGATTACTAGCAGTAGGTAATAAAAAATATGTTCAGTACAAATCTCTGTTTTATGATAATCTCAATCCTTATAGGTAAATTAATACAAACTCCATTATTTGAGAGTAAAAAAGGAAAAAAAATCATAAATGAAGTTTAAATTTATCTTAAATATTTATGAGTCACCATTAGTCTCTTAGAAGTTAGTTTTTGATGCATTAAAAAACAAACAAAAAGTAGTACAATGATTTTCTCTGCGGTTACTGTCTTAAAGGGTTACTGGTTATGGAGTAAAATAGACTGTAAATAGTGCCTACAAAAGAATTTTGAAAAGAAGCATTTTTTAAAACAGAAACAGACTACTAAATAAGCTACTGGACTGCAAATATGATACCACTTTTCACAATTTTATTTTAAAATTTATTTTCTACAAACTGGTTTCCTAGTTAAAGCAGAAAGAAGCAGAATTTATCATAAAAAAGCACTTTTTGAAATGAGAAAAATTAATGTTTTCTGCAGGTCAATGGAAAAATTACCACCTAGCAGGACTTTATGGAAGCTATATTGTCCAAATAATTCCCTATTACAAAGTCATCAAAATCTATACATCTATATATAGGGAGTATTAGCCTGCCATAACTGATAACTGACCCTGAACCTCAACTGATCAACATGATTCGGTAGCTAGAAGAGAAACAAATCAACTATGAACAGCGAGGGGAACTCAGTAATATTAATGCTGGCTTGCTCAAGCTTGTTTAAAGAATTGTGACAACTTCCTTTTTTCTTGAAATTTACGTTACATGCATTCATTAAAAACAAAACAAAACAAAACAAAACCCCCACAAAACCCCTTCACACTGAGCGGTCATTTTTCACCTTTCCTCCCTCCCAGTACTGGGGATTGAATCCATGGTTTTGCATGTGTCAGGTAAGAACACTTCCACTGAGGTACATCCCCAGTCCTACTTTGGTTTTCATGCCAAACAAATTACTTTAAACAATCCACTTGTGAATAAAAATTTCTTCATTGAAAAGAAGAAAAGCATAGTTTTTATAAAAACAAATGAGGCAAGAGTTTGTTAACTTACATAAAGTATAAGTGGAAGATATATTCCACATAATTATTTTAAGTTTAAGGTGATTCTAAAATTTTTTTCCACTAGAAGAAGAATGTACTAGACTGAGCACCACTAATGAAACACTTCGGAAATGTTCTGTATCCATGGAACCCAAATCCCTTTGGCAATAACTTGATTGTTGGTAATTAATTCTTTATAATCCAATCAACTATATTTTTCAAGACAAGTATTTAGATCTTGTTGAGTAATTGCATTATGTCTACCTTGGAAGTGGAAATCCTCATTAATTCTATTCACAGATAAAAGTAAGCTCCAATCTCTTAACAGGAATATAGAAGTTTGGAGCATTTAAACTTGGAATATAAATATGTCACTCATTTTGATGCTTACCAAACACACCTACACTATGAGTTACAGGGTTCAAGGCCTAAAACAGTCCAGCATTCATGTATGATAGCAAATGTAAATGGTTACCTCCAAGTTCTTTTCTAGCAGGTGCAGGACTCCTAGCCCCTTATAGTTCATAAGAAATAGGCAGCAGAAAGGAAATGACATTAAATAGTTGAAATGTCAAGGTGTGTTATCGTAGTCATGATGGTAATATCACATAAGGATTAGTTAAGTACCTAGATGCTATAAAAGGCATGCATATGCTCATAAGAATTGAACACAGTACTTATTTAAAAGAGCATTTAAATAAATACATAAAATTTATATTAAAACACATGCTTCTTAGTCCTAATCATAAATTTTACCGAATTAGTAATTTTAATGGTCTTTATAAAGCTACAAATGAGGATTTAAAAAGATTAAACCCAGCTTTTCCTAAGAACATTATACATGGCTAACTACATCAAAGTACTAAACAAGTATCTCTTATAACTAATAAAAAAGGCAGCTCTGAAAATATGCTGGAGAAATCTACTTGACGAACTTATCTTGTTGCTCTTATAGTGTTCGTTTGCGAAAAGCTGAAGAAGTAGAAATGATAATAAATAAATCCTAGACACTAGCTATAAGAAAACATGCAAAATATTTTATTTATTTATTTATTTATTTATTTATTTATTTATTTATTTATTTATTTATTTATCTTTTTTGAGACAGGGTCTCCCTGTAGCCCCAGCTGGCATGGAACTTACTTGGTAGACCAGGCTGGCCTTGAACTCAGTGATTCACCTGCCTCTGCCTCCTGAGTGCTAGGATTAAAGGCGCGCACCACCACACCTGGCTTGCAAAATATTTTTAAATGAAGGAGAATTTTAAGTTAGCAGACATCCTAGGAGTAACTGGGTACCTGAAGGTGGAGGTGGTCTCTGTGGTGGAGCAGGACGTGCAGGAGGAGCAACTGGGCGGGGAGGGGGTGGCCTCTTGGGCTCTAAGGTCTGGGAAGAATCTTTCTGAGTTGCTGGCTGAGTGTCAACAGGAGAACCTAAAAAGGTGAGTAGGTAAAAATATCAGGTATCAGCTTTGTGCTAGGTCAAAGGAATGTACATACATAATAAATAATGTTCTATTTTGCTCATTAAAAATTGTTGTACACTAGAGAAATGGCACATTTTCACTATGAATAGAAACAATCTACCACTAAACTACCTTTTGGACCAAGGCTCTAATGATGCTGCTTCTATGTTGACTTCTTACTTAGGCTGAGGTGTTGAAGGTTAACTTACTGAGTGGTACTATCAAGAAGGCATAAAGTATTGTTTAAGTCATATACAATCTGCCAGCCAGAGGAGATGAGAAAAAGCCCAAATAGCTATGTATACTTATATAACAGAAAGCCATCAATTTTAAGACACAGACAATTCTAAACACACAGAAACAGGATTCTATCTAGTGGCAGCAATGGTGAACTTCTGATCTACTAAGAGCTATCATCTGCAAATTTTCCTCTTTTGTGTTAATGGCACAAGGGCTAAAAAAGCTAAACAATGGTTTTCCAAAGATCTAACAAACTAGCTAGACAAAGTCACACAAAAATTTCAAGTAAAACCCACACATACCCTGTGAACTTGGAGGCCCTGGAGTTCTTGATGGTGCTCGGCTGGGTCTGATGGGAAGAGAAGGTACAGGACCCTCTGGTACTGTAGGTGATTGGCAGGGACTAGTCCGGGGTGAAGAGCTTGGAGAAGTGCCAAGGCCAGAACTAGAGGATGGCTGCAGATGCTGAGGAAGAAGCTCCTCTACTTCAGCATTATAGTCATCAACATCACCTAAGGAGAAGCAAGGTTACCAAAGATACAACCATCTTCACTTTACATGAGGTTTTACAGGGCTAAAACATACAAATTAAACATTAGGACACTGCCAACACACATGGAACAAGCATATAGACATGTAAAAATATTTTAGCTATAAAATTATAGTATAGATGCTCTTATAGAAAATGTAAGATGTCTACAACTTCAGATGCACCTGCATTTGGAGTTGGGTTGACTAGCTAGCGCAGTGTTAGTGGACTCAGAGGCTGACTGCTTGCCCGCCAAGCTTGTTCACTTGTGTTCTGCAGAACTGCCTCTACTCTCATTGTCCTGCATAATAGTAAACAAGCTCTTGGGCAGCCACATGCCCTTTTCTAGAACTCTCCCATTTTAAGCTTTCTACCCCACACAGACCCTCTTTGCTTTAATTGAACAGTTTCTTCCATGAGATCTCATCTCTACTTACCTCAGGGCTGGGTCAGGGATTCCAACCTAGAACACTGACTTTCCATCCCTAAACAACAAGTTCTATTTTTTAAGGCTATGTCACCATGAATTTATGCCATACTCTCTATCCTGCCTACTTCAGGAATCTTTAACGTCCATCCTTCCAATAACCACAACTAAGGACTGTAAGGGCTAAGCAGAAAGCACAACAGTGAGCGGTCCTACCACTTTTCTGCATACATCAAAGCCCTTGTGGACAACATATTCAACAATCTGAATGCCCTAGTCCCATCCTTCCTGACAGGACTGCCTCCCCCCTATTGACAACACAATGTCAAATTGTACTTACTCCCTGAGAAAACTAACCTGTAGATTCTAACCTGGAACACTTCATTCTAATCACTTTCTCTCAATCCTTCAGTTCTTTCTTTTTTTTGACTTCACCAAGATCTGGGGCTTGCTCCCTCTCATTTTAACCCCATCTAATGTGGCATTTTCTGTGCCTAGCTTGGGGTACTACGGTTCATCACTCAACCATTCCCATTTCATAATTTACAATTCATAATTCTCCTATTGCTTGTGCTTGACAAACACCCTACCATGTACTATTAAATCTCTCTGTAAATGCACTTGGCCAGCTGAATGACACTGCTTGAAGAAAACCACATAATCCTGATGGTCAGGTATAAAATGTCTGTAGTTGCCACTTTCTTTTGGGCTTCTAAAGATGGCAACAAATTCTATGGTTTCCTGATTGGTTATTCCCCTCATTCCTTCTCTTCAGAAGCTTTATCTCAACAGTTTTTCAAGTCTCCCAAAATTGTAGGTTGCCCCATTCCTGCGAAAAACATGAATATTCAAACATTACAGTCAAGAGAATTTTCAGATGGGGCTCCTTCCCCAACAACCTGCTTGCAAACTGAAGTCTCACCACATGGTTGACACTCAGGTATTAATAGAGAAATGAATAAGGTCCACCAACAACTCCTTTTTCAGTGACCCTGCTGCTAGTCTGCCCTACCCTTCTCCAACATCAGCCTTCTCCTTTCTAGCAAGACTTTTTCATCAGCATGAAGCATTCTCAGACTTCTATCATTTAAATTATTTATTTTTATTTTATGTGTATGAGTATTTTGCCTGCATGTATATATCTGTGTGTACAATGCCCAAGGACACCAGAAGAGGGTGTGGACCCTCTAGAACTGGAGTTACCCATAGTTGTTAGTTGCCATATAGGTACTGGGAATGGAACCTAGGTCCTCTGCAAGAGCAGTCAATGCTCTTAATCACTGAGCCATCTCTCCAGCCTGACCTCTGCCATTTAAAAGGAACTATTCTGCATTCCCAATCTTTCTGGGTAACTATCCTTTTCTCTCTTCCCTCAGTCTTAGCCAAGCCTCCCAAAGACTTGTCTAAAGACACTCTCTTCACTTCTTCGCTTTCTACCCAGAACAATTTTCATTACCTGGCTTCATCCCAGCATCAAAATTACTTTATAGGAGGTCACCAACACCTTTCCATCCTGTTCATAAATCAGGTAAGTTTCTGTCCTCATTTTTCCTTCTGTCTCTGAAGTATAAGACATCATGGACCACTCCTTCCTAGTTACACTTTCTTCCCTTGATTTTTTTAAAAACATAAATTTTCCTAGGCTCTTTGACATTTCTAGTTATTTCCTGTCATTTTCTCTCTATGGGCAGGGCAGCCATTCTCTGCTTATCCTTGAATTCTCTTTCTCTAAATTAATTTCTGTCTCTCCTATCTCTACTTAATTCTAATGGTCAGAGAAATCAATGCCTATGGTTGGAGCTACCATTAGAACCACTCCGTGAGTTCGGAACTCTCTCTGAGCTCCAGTTCTACATACTTAAGAGCTGACAACTGAACCAGTGGAACCAACCACAGACACTGCAAATCTAAGATCTTCAGAAAAAACTCCATCTTCCATCCTGTAACAGTTCCTGCTCTTGTCTTTTTTCTTCATTTACTCTTTCCCAAACATACCTGTATCATTCTGATTTCCTTTTTCCTTACCTTAGGCCTCCCACAAGTGTGTTCTCCCTAAGCCACTCCTTTCTACATTCTCTGATCCAATTATATATTCAAATTCTCAATTTAAATTTCAATTCTCCTGGGAAACCTTGCCCAAGTCTACAGATCTACTACATCAGGGAACTTTCCATGAGCTATAAATCACCATCCACTTTCACACTAATGTCCTTTAATATGATTTCCTGCATACTTGTGTAAAACACCCAGTAAACTGTGAGTTCTAGAAGGAACCCACAAGGATCATAGTCATTGAATTTCTAACACCTAGCAGGTACCTCTGTGGTGGCTGGTTTTGACTGTCTATTTGATGGAATTAAGACATACCTAGTAGATCAGTGACGCTCACCTCAGGATGTGTTTATGAGACACAGAGAGGACTAGGCTGTGAGGGCTCTAATATAATGAATGGGTAATCCTGGATAGACTCAATGATACAATGGCATTACTGGAGGTGATAAAACATAGGAGGGCCTGCAGCCTGAGCAGCTCCATTCTCTCCCCACACTCAGTCCCACCCTCCCTTTCTAGCCTTGGGCCCAGGCCTGCTCCTGCTCTTTCTGCCCCAGATCTCTGGACTACCCTCTTAGTCCAGACTTACCCACTGCATTCTGAACTGCATCAAATCAGCTCAATTTTCCAACTTAGTTTGTTAGACCCATCCCACAGGCTGTCCCCAGCCCCACTTTGCCCCTGGCCTCCTGATCTACCTGCCACAGACCAGCCTACTACCTTGACAAGTATACTGTACACCACTCATCAAAGAAGTCTCTTTCTGGAAGAGATGGAGATGCTCAGCTCTATGAGATACATCTATAGTGAAACCTCTACACCTAAGGCTCATGGAACATAGTAGAACAGGGGGTTGAAAAAATACTAATACATCCCTCAACTCTCACCAGTGAAGTTTCCTCATACAACAAAGTGCAATGTACACAGAAGGCCACAAGCGGCTAAGGTTTAGAGAATAAGACACTGTGGAGTCTATGTCCCTGGACAGGACTCCTATGTTAAACCTCACCTACCCATGGCTCAGAGACTATTGGGGAAGAATGGGTGGAAAGCTTGTAAAAGCCAGGGATGGTACATGAGCATAAGGGCACAGAGACTTTCAGGCCACTGGGAACTTGTTCACATGAACTTTGAACAATGGTGATGGCTTGCACAAGACCCATGCCGACTCAATCAGACAAAAACCCAGCACAGAATGAGGGAAATGGACAGCAGGCCCCAACCCTAGCTCAAGAACTATCGGCAACTGAATACTGCTGGGTAGGGAGAGTAGATCGTCTTTAAGGAGAGATTCTAGATAGGCTGACTAGACTCCAGTGGAAGAACTTGCACCAAGGGACACCTGGGTACAAATGCTTGACCAGACGAGACAACATATATGAGAAACTGCATGAAATTGGGGGGTGCTACGGGAGAGTGCGGATGGAGGATGGGGTCTAAATTTGATTAAGATTTATTATATGAAATGCACAAAAACTCAAAACTATTTTTAAAAAGCAAAAAATAAACAACCCCTCCCCCCAAAACACAGGAGGCATGACCTCACTGGAGGAACAAGGTCTTAAGAAGCTTGTCCTTGGGGCTGGCCTCCTCTTGTATGCCCTTTTATCTCTGCTTCTTCTGGGCTAGCAAGTGAAGACCAGCTTCTACCACATATTCTACCCAAGTGCATGGGGGCAAGAGACCAGAGACTGAACCTCTGAAATCATAAGCTGCCTCCTTATGATGTTTCTGCCATGTATTTGGTCACAGCTACAAAAGGAACTAATACAATCAGGACATTAGGAAGGCACATATACATGTGTGGACCAAGGACATGACCATGGAATGTAGAAACTAGTGATGATCTTAAAGGCCATTTAACTCTGAATGTGTTCTCTAGCTGTACAGGGTAAGGTATGTATTTCTGAGGTATAGGGGATTGAACCCAGGGTCTTATACAAGCTTAAGCATTTATTCTACCACAGCTCTTCCCTAAGGTAGGCATTTTAGTGGACAAATATACTCATATAATATAGCAAATAGCACTAGAAAGCAAACGCATTTTCAAATCATGTTACAATATCCAGACAATTTGTCCTAAATTCTAAGCTTTAAATGGCTACCTTTAAATGTATAGGTTCAGGGCTGGAGAGATGACTCAAAGGTTAGGAGCACTGGCTGCTCTTGCAGAGGATCCAGGTTCAAATCCCAGCACCCACGTGTGGCTAACAGCCGTCTGTAACTTCAGTTCCAAGGGATTTGACGCCCTCTCTGACCTCTGCAGGCATTGCATGATACAGGTGCACTTACATACATGTAGGCAATACACTCATAAACATAAAATAATAAAAATAATAAAAAACTTAAATGTAAAGGTTCAGTTTCAAATGAATGTGTTCCTAGACACTTTGTTTCTTTCTAAATTCCTTTGAAACACATCCCTCTTTGCAGTAACTACTATGAACTCATTTCTGCTGTTAGAAGAATCACTTGAAACTTCTACTTAACTGTAATTATTAGCACAAACTGACACACCAAAAATACTAACATGTACTTATACAACATAAAACTAACATTTCAAATGTTTTACAATTTTTTGGCAGAATAGCATATAAATTACAAAATCTAAGTCTAAGCAAAATAAACACAACACAATATAAAACAAATCCTAATTAACACTGTGTTCAAGAAGGAGAAAGATAAACCTAGATACTAAGACTTCAGTGATGGGTAGGAAACTTGAACACTGGAGAATAAATGTGTTCAACAAACAAACCTTCCATGTCGAAATCTGCTGCAACCTCTGCATCTTCACCAAGCAGGGTAGAGCTTGTTGATGAAGGCAGTGTAACATTAATTTTCTCTAAACTCATTTCTTCTTCCAAATTTTTAATCCAGTCTGGACTTTTTAAAGTAATAGTTATAGTCCGATTTAGTAACTATTTGATTAAAAAAAAAGGTATAGAATAAACATTCATTAATATGAAAACTATATTGGGTGGGAAAAAGGTACCTTGTTATATTATGTAATGGTGTAAACAGTTTAATTAGCTTCTAGACAAAATAAATTATTCCACATGCACTAAAATTTTAACATGTACAGGTTGTTCACCATTCTGCCTTTAAAAGCTTATGGCATGGGGTTTGGACAGATGGTTCAGTGGTTAGGAGCACTGACTGCTCTTGAAGAGGACCCAGGTTTAGTTTAGTGCCCAGCTCCCACATGGTTGCTAACAAACATCTGTAACTCATTCCAGGGGATCTGATGCCCTCTTCTGGCTTCTGCAGACACTTCACATGTGGTACACTGAATATACAGGCAGAAAAAACTCAAACATGTAAAAAGAAAATGAATGAATTTTAAAGTTTATGATGCTAAATGAAGGTCTTTTAGAGTCCTTTACTGCAGTACCTTTTCCTGGCCAACTATAAACTAACTTGCTACATAATTCTGATCCATAGGTTAAATAACTGTTCCTATATTGAAACAACTACAAAAGAGAAAGAAAATCTTTAAAACATACTTCCTGCTTACTTGAGCTTCCTAACTTGGCATAGTGGCTATTCTACTGTAAGCTGTTTTATGTTAACCTACAGTTTTAGCATTTCAAATGTCACAAGAATATTATGAGAACTGAAGAGTATTCTAAATCTTCTACAAAAATTAATCATTCTGAAAACAGACTGACTGCTACTTGTAAAGCAGGCACTCTGCCTTTTTTATAAATTTAAATGAATTTTAGATCAAAGTATGACTTAAACCACCAACATTACAATCAGGTTATACTCTGTTTTTGTTGCTATATTTAAAAAAATTTTTTTTAACTTGCTGATGGGCATAAGATTCCTTAGTCAAGGACATGTGGATGATGTTTAAGAAAACAGCTCTCACTTAAAATTCATAGCCGTACAACAAACTGGCTTTCTAAGTTCCAAGTTCTTTGGTACATAGTTTCAACTTCCTTCTGTTTGTAGAGTTTCTTAATGCGAACAAGACTAAACTTTTTTAGTACTTATAAATGACCTGTGTAGCTACGGTCAATATACTGTGGTGGTGGGGGTACAGATTCTAGCTCAAAGTGCTATTGATATTAGAATTCCTTTAAGGCACAGAGGTGGAAAGCTGTTACCTCATCAGCACGGCTATGTTTAAAAGTGATTAAGCTTTGAAGCCACAGTCTTTAGAGTTAATAATCCTTCACTTTTTTCTAAGACCTAAATATTAAAACAAATTCAATTTTATAATTTACCCACAGATTTTATAGATCATTTGTTATTTTGTCTGTTTTTAATTTAAAAAATGTTATTTTATGTACATAAGTGTTTTGCCTGCATGTATGTAAGCACACCACGGGTGAAATGCCTATGAAGTCCAGAAGAGGGTGGTCAGAACCCCTGGAGCTGGAGTTATGGATGGTTGTTAGCCTCCACGTAGGTATTGGGAACCAAACCAGGGTCCTTTGCAAGAGCAGCTAGTGCTCTTAACTGCTGAATCAGCTCTCCAGCTTTTTTTTTTTTTTTTTTTTTAAAGACTCTCCCACTAGGCCGCACAGCCTGGCCTGCAGGCTGCTTTTTAGCAGAGTCTGGTTTTTTTTTTTTTTTCAGCTTTTTTTTTTTTTTTTTTTTTAAAGAGCATCTCACTAGGCAGTTCAGCCTGGCCTAGAACTCATGGTGATCCTCCTGCCTTAGTCTCCCAGATGCTAAGATTACAAGTGTGTGTCACTACACCCAACTTCTTCAGATTCTTCTCTGAAATGGGAAAATTATTACTGATTCTGAAGAATTTAGGGTTGAAATAATGTTTCTAATAAAGGCAACAGGTTACAGGTTTGGAAATGTGCAACTTCCAAAGAGTCAACTAAATATTTTATTTCTTGTTTTTTCTGATTTCCTTTTGCATGAATATGTTAGCACTACATTCATGCAATCAAAACTCTGTAAAACCAATTTCAGAAACAATACACATATGCAAATATTTTTCTCCAAGGAAGCAAATATGACAAAAGAGTAAGCAAGCCTTAGAGTAAGTTCCTTAGGAAGAGCTGCTCACTCTCAGGAGAAATTGGGCTGAGAATGCAGTGTATAAACTGGCCACATACTTACTTTGAAAACAAAACAGATTCACAGAAGTTGACAGATGCAGCGCTTCACAGAAACAAAATTCCACTATAAACCCCTCTCCCCCCAATGGCATTTCAAATCACAGGCTAGGCATAGCTCCACTGGTTAAATTCTAAATGCCACCATGCAATAGATTTGCTATCTATGGAAGTCATTTTATCTATGCTCAAAAAAGGTAACTTGATACTACAAATCCTTGATAGCTTAAAAACAAGTTCCTAGGAATGATCAGTATTTCCTCTTCTTGTTTTCTTATAAATTTCTTCACTTGATAGAAATTTACTACATAGATAAGCCAGAATGTCTACCTTTAATTAAAAATTTAGAATGTTTTACATCAAAATATAATAGAAATCAAATTAGGTTGTATGCATGTTTTCTTTTTAGTTTCTATCAATGGTTAATATCTCTAAAGAGAGAATAAAGCAACCTAGTCCAGGTAGAAAACTAGTCTAAATAAAAATATTAAGCAGATCATAAAGTCTTCTATCTTCTTTAATTGAAAATATGTAGATATTCTTCCTGCATGCCTGTAAAAATATAATCTTCAGACAAATTCAAAGAGGTTTAGAATTAACAAATCTACCTTACCTCTTTACCATTTAGGCTCAGAGCATTCAAGGCAGAGCTTCCCTCCAAAAACGTAACCCACATTTTATCTTCTACGAATCTTTAAGAAAGAAAAAAGCAGTAAAAATAAGAACTGTAATTAACTCTTAGACACAACTATCTCAATCGCTAGTCAACTGATTACTACTCCAGAAAGAACAGGGCCCACAGAGACCAAGGCAACAGGGTGGCTGCAGGGCTGGTGGTTGACCAGGAGAGGGTGCTCTTCCCACACAGTGCTCCCAGTGTTTTTAATCCTTCTGCCAGGAGAAATGGTCTCATTCAAAGTGACCCTACATGAGAATAAGCTGCAGGCTAGGAGGCATGTCTCCTGACTCCACAGTCAGGCACTACCCATTTTTACTGCTGCTTTGACTTCTCTGAAGTCCATCTCCTTTGATTACAGAGTATCGTAAGGAGTGCCAAGGAGAAAGAAAAAACAAAAGAACCCAACTGGTCACGGGCAGCTTTAGGGTAGGGTGACAACTGCACATAAGACTTTCTCCCCGTCTCTGGGCTCTTCAATGATCTTTGTTATGATTCTAAGTTTATACTCTGAAACAAGAAACCTCCAAAAGGAAAAACAAAAAAAAAAAAGGACATTAGAACACATTTTGAAGCTAGTCAGTGATTACATAATGATGCTTTATGCACAAATGGATAAAACAATGTTTTCTATTTTATTTCCAGAAGTAATTCTACAAATTGAACTACCTCAACTGCATGAAGAAAACCTTTCTCTCTCATGCTAGGATTCAAAGCATGGATTATGGATATGAAGAGGAAAAGCCCAAAACAAAGTGTGCTAAACTACTTTACTGAAATCAAGAGCCTAGGATAATTTTCATAATCATTCAAACACGACCAAGGTAATCAATTTAGTTTCTCTGGCATAAAATTATTAAGTTACAAGTTTGCTGTCATTTGAAAAAATGTAAGAACATTCTTACCAAATGGTTGGCCAAGGAGGCTAACCCCTTCCAAAGAATACAATCCCCTGGTAAGGCTGGACTGAGGCTTTACCAGTGGACACAGCTCCAAATATTATTTGGTTTTTTTGGTAATTATACTATGATCCCAGCTATGCACTCCCAAAGCCCCCTCTTCTTTACTTTTGTTGTCTGCTTTCTCTCTATCGACTTGCTATCACTGGGGTTAACAGGCAGAATATAATGTATTGAAGACACGCCACGGTTCTATATTAAAGCCTATTATCAATACTTTTCCTAATGCTGTCAGCATTTTCGAGGAAAACTTTTAGCTTCATTCTGAGCTAGGAAGAAGCCAGTGGGTTAGACAGACACAATGCCCTTCTCCTTTACAAGTCTTTCTCCTTTATCCAATCTGGAGTCTTCCAACTCAACGTGGTATTTTACATCTGCTCTTGAAGCCACTTATCCACTACTTGTTGCCTACTCACATAGTCCACAGAGGCTCCCTGTCTGCATTTCTGTCTTTAGCAAAGCTTATTGCTTTCTATAAACCTGGGAGGTTTGACAGTGACTTTCTAGACCCTTAAGATTTTAGAAATCTTTTAAAAATTATTTACTGATTGCTTATTCCAGGCAGGATGCTATGGCTCGCTCACAGAGGTCAGAGGGGGACTTGGCAGTGGTGCTCTCTCCTTCCACCTTCACATGGGCTCCAGGGATCAAACTTAGTGTCCAGGCTTGAGAAGCAAGGGCATTTATCTTGTTCACAGCAATGTTTTAAGTTTTTTGTTTTGTTTTGAAGGTTTAAAGTGGACTGCTCTCAAAAGATTGGGGAGGGGGAGAAGAGAAATCAAAAGATCTGGGGTAAGTATATACACAATTTCCTCTCCATTTGCTCCTTTACTCCCTGAAAGGACCTGCTATGTATGGCTTGGGTTTGATTTTCACTCTATAGAAACCAAACCATACCAAACTAATTCTGTGGACTGGGTTGTTTAGAATCTGGGGAAGGCATTATGCAGATTTTTCCAACTAGATTATAAACACAAGTCATGTCTTTAAGTTCCTTGCTCTTCTACAGCATCAAGTACTGAGCTTTGTCCACTAAACATAAATGAAACCTACTTAAAGAAACAAATGAACAACTGATGAATTACACAGCACTTCTTTCCCAAGGAATCCAAGCACACATGGCATTCAACTTCACAGATTGGGGAACGTGTGAAAGAGGACACTTAAAGCAAGAGGCATCTAGTTCTACAAAAAGCAGGTGAAGCCATACCAAAGTGGATGACTCCTGACCACTCATCACATTGCTGATAGCTGGAAATGAAATGAATTTATACTTTAAATTACCTTAAACACCAAATTTCTTAAACACATGGAATGAAAAAATAAATCCCTCCAGGTTCCTTAATTGCTTATGAGTGTCTATGTAGTCCAACGTGGACACATGATCCTCCCGCCTCAGCCTCTTCAATCCTGGGGTCCTGGTGTACATCACCATACCTGTTTAACTTACTTTTCTTTTTGGTCTTTTTGAGACAGGGTCTCCCTGTAGCCCCAGCTAGCCTGGAATGTACTATGTAGACTAGGCTTGCCTCAAACTCAGAGTTCTGCCTGCCTCTGCTTCCTGAGTGCTGGGACTAAAGGCGTGTGCCACCAAGCCCAGCTCTGTTTAATTTACTTTTAACTTTCCTTAAAACCATAGCATTGTTCATTGATTCATTTTTTTTTAATTTATTATTTTTATTTTATGTGTATTTATGTATTTCCTGCAGGTAGGTAAGTGCACCCATGTCATGCAATGCTCGCGGAGGTCAGAAGAGGCTATCGGATCCCCTGGGACTGGAGTTACAGACAGTTGTTAGCTGTCAGGTGGGTGCTGGAATTCAAACCCAGGTCTTCTGCAAGAACAACCAGTGTTCTTAACCGTTGAGCCATCTCTCCAGCCTGATTCATTTTCATATAGGGCTTTGTTACATGCCCCCTTGTATAGGAATCTTGAAGTCATTCTTGAATTTGAACATTTTGTCTTCTACTGTTCATATACAAGTTTCATTATTCATTTGAAGCTTTCTAAGTAGAGAATTTAATTTCAAAAGCTATGAGCTCTTTGAACAACAATCCAAAATATGACTGTTCTTTAGTTTGGGAATGTAATTGTACACTATTTAATCACTAAGCTGAGTGATTTCTAATGTAGAAGCTATTGTTAATGAATGACGAGCTGTTTTACTCACCTTATGAGTATGACTTCACCAAAATGCGCAAACTGCTGCAGAAGCTCATCAATCAAAGCATCATCAAAAAAATTATTTTCTTGTGCAGAACTTTTGATTGAGACCAATACTGTGCCATCTGGTGGACCCTGGACTGCAATTACTTCTTTATAAATGTTCTGTCTCTCTTCAGCTTCAACTTCAAATATGTCTATATCAATCAGGGCAACAACAGGCCTTAAGGCATAAATGAAGATGTATTAGAAATGC
Organism: Nannospalax galili; assembly: GCF_000622305.1. Taxonomy (NCBI): domain Eukaryota; kingdom Metazoa; phylum Chordata; class Mammalia; order Rodentia; family Spalacidae; genus Nannospalax; species Nannospalax galili. The sequence continues at coordinate 4,054,839 of NW_008340872.1, read as the reverse complement.
TTCTTAAAGGATTTATTTCAAACAAGCTTTGAGCACGATAAGGAACATAGAGACTGTTTAAACCTGTGGTCAGAAGTCTTCAGCTCAGCTCTTCCATAGTGCAGCAGAGTGCCAGGAGTCCAGGTGTAGAGGATTTTGCTTTCATCTTGAAAACTAGCATTGAGAAGATCCAAATCTTCAGCTACAGTCAGAATAAAAGGAAACACAAGGGAAGTCCGTGAGTAGGACAGGCCACCTCAATACCTACTTCCCTTCCATACCTTCATCAGTTTGACGCTAGAATCCAGGGACACTTCAGATGCAAGAGGTCTAGACAGCTTTAAATTAGATATGATTTTGGTTTATTTTTTACTTGGGAAGATTAAGATGCTGATTTACTTCTAAGATTACTTAAGAGGCCTGGGACCAAACAATGTTTCATAAAAAATTCAACAGACAAGCAGTCATTCAAAATAAATACAAGCCACTTCAAGTCATTCAAAAATGTGAATTTCAGGTCTTCACCTGAAATTTCACAAAATAAGTTTCTTCTTTCATTTTACATGAAATTATGTCACTGAAAAAAAAGACATAAATTAGTATTTTAAAAATTGGTTTATATTTGTTTTATTCTGGATAACCATCATGTAATTATGGGTTCCAGTGAGGGCTATGGGAGGGTGCCGGTGGGGATGGGGGTATAACAATGATTAAGATTGAGATATTCTGTATAAAATATACAAAAATTCAATAAAAACAAAACCAAACCTATTTTTGCTTAATATTTGTATCATTACCTTTCCCTCATAAAAACCTCATTCATTTATTTAAATAAAGAAGCCCATTTCCAACCTGATCTATCAAAAGGCCACTTCCTCCTCCTCCAGAGGACTCGGTCTGTCCACGCAGGGGTGCGGCACTTCTCGCTGGTGTCATAGTCATCAGAAAACAAGTCATATTTATAGGTTGGAGCAAATGTTACTTTTCCCTCTAAAAATCCTCTAAAAATCTAAAATAAATACACACAAAGTATATTATTACAACAAATGAAATTTATGTTATTTTAAAAGATTAAAAATTTGAGAATTTTATACATGTATATAATTAAATATGATCATAACTACACCTTTCCCCCCAACATGACCCCCAACTTCATGTCTTTTATATTATTTTTCCGATAGTCCACTAAGTCCAGTGAGTGTTGCCCATATGTGCATGGGTGTGGGGCCACCAACTGGAGCATGAGCAACCTACCAATGACCACATCTTTAAATAACAATGATCTGGCTGGGTGTGGTAGCATAAGCCTTTAATCCCAGCACTTGGGAGGCAGAGGCAGGCAGATCTCTGAGTTCAAGGCCAGCCTGGTTTACATAGTGAGTTCCAGGACAGCTGGGGCTACAGGGAGGCCCTGTCTCAAAAAGACAAAAACAAAACAAAACAAAACAATGATTCTCCCTTCCCCAGCAACTGTCCAATGCCAATAGGTCCCTCATAAGGGGTGGGGCCTGGAGATCATCTACCCCCATCTATGTTGGTATTTTGGCTGGCTTGATCTTGTGTAGATCTTATGCAGATCACCACAGCTGCTGTGAGGTCATGACTGCAATAGTCATGTCATTTCTAGAAGATAGCATTGTACAGTACTCCTCCTTACATTCTTTCTGCCTCTTCAGATAGAGTCTAAGACTTGGTGGTAGAAGGGTTAATATGGATGCCTTAGGGCTGAGCACTCAGTCTCTTATTACACAGCACTTCAACTAGTTATGCATCGCTTCACTAAGTGCTATCTACTGTAAAAAGCGGCTTTTCTCTGACGAAGGTTGAGAGCAGCCCAGGTTTGTTGGTGCTAGGGGGTCAAGATTTAATTTACTCATATGTATGTATATGTGTGTATGTAAGGGGTGCCAAAAGAGGCCAGAAATGGACTTTGGATCCTTTGGAGCTGAAGTTACAAGTTTTTGTGAGCTGCCCAATGTGGGTGCTGGGATCCAAACTTTAGTCCTCTCACAGAGCAGTAAGTGCTCTTAACCACCAAGCCATTTCTCCAGCCCCATTTTTTAATTCCTATATGCTAGACAGTCTCAGACAAACTCTGCATCTATCTGATGAGCACTCCTAACAGAAATGAACAAAACTTAAACTACAAACTGAAGATAGGACCTTTTTCCTATCACTTGTATGACCTATTAATGATAAAAACATGAATAAAAATAATCTTCCTGATATGTGAGACATTTAGAATTATATGAAGTGCTGGGATCATAGGTCAGTAGTAGAGCACTTACCTTGCACACGAGCCCTAGGTTCAATCCCTAGTCCTACCTGCTTCCCACCCCCTCTCCCAGACCCCACACAAAATTAGTAGATCTACATGAGATTTTGGTAATCAGCTAGCATGACGTCATATTCTCAAATAATGAAGCTAATGTCCAAAAGGTTATGTGACCACTGAAGCACAAGAATTCAAGTCTGATGATCCCAGGCACTATGCCAGTGGTCTGCAATCACTTAACAGAGATTCCACATTATTACCATCCCCTATGACTACAGCCTTCTATTTCAAAGTACATCTTACAGATACATTAATAGATTTTTCTTCCTGAGACGAATTATGGATTTTCCTTTACTCTCATTTCCCCTTCTTCCTTTCTTATTTCTTTTCTCTCATTCTTTCAGGAAAAATGATTTTGCATGTTTATCTATAGGTATGTATTTAAGTATAAATAGCTTCCAAGAAATAGAAAAACTGATTAGTTTCATCAGTCAAATACCTCATTTAGAATTTTTATTATTTGTGTGTGTGTACTAATGTGTGGAGGTCAGAGTTCAATTTTGGGGAGTCAATTCTTGCCTTTCATCTTGTTGAGAGAGGCCCTGGAATTGAAGTGACAGGTAGTTGTGAGCTGCCTGATGTGGATCTGGGAACTGAACTGGGTTGTCTGCAAGCACAGCAAGTGCTCTTAATCTCTAAGTCATCTCTCCAGCCCTCCAAAAATCTCCTTCTTAACACAACTATTTTCTCAAGTATGCATTTACCTGTCCAGCATTTTTCTGATTGATAAGTTGATCTCCTGCTATAAGAGAATCCCAATTTTGCTGCCTTATGAGCTCTTTAACTTCTTCATTAGGGAGATCAATTCGATAGTTGAAATCACCACACCAAAATACATAGTCATGGGAAAACAGCATCCTTCCCTGGAGGCAATAATATGGAATTTGAAATTCAAATAGTGAATATTTAAAAATGTTTTACACACTTTTTTTTTTTGTTTCAGATGTGCCTGCTCCCCAGGCTCTTCCTTGAACCCAATAGTAATAACACAAAGTAGGTGAATACTGTTGATGTATCTAAGAGGTGCCTTAAATTTTCAAAAAGCTTAATGTAAAATTTGGGGTAAATTAAAGTACAATTCAAAGGTTTATCTTAAAGAATAAAGGGATGAAGCTTACCATGGGAAAACTCAACTTTCGTGCTATTTCTACAAAATCTTCATTTCTCTCTTTGACCTGTGACTGCCCTGCAGCAAAGTGGCTACAGACGAAGCAAAGGCTGGTGGTATGGAAGAGCATTCGAATTGCAACTGCTCCCTTATTTCCAGTTGCACCTCCCATCCCAGTCTTCACAGTATCAACTGCAACATCCCTTTAAAACAGAGAGTTCTAAGTGGAAGATAAGACATTTCAAGTGTTCCATGTGCACAGGAAATTGGCTCTATTTATTATCATCTGGTACTTTGAAGGCAACTCTGAAATACTGCAGTGCAACTATTAGTAAGTGTTAAATCAAAAACACAGTTTAAAGAACAATGGATAAACATTTCTCTGAAGCAAGAAACAATCTAGGACTTTTCTTATAATTTAATAGGAAGGAGCTACGGACAGTGCTGTGCTACTGACCTGATAAAAGGAGCATGCTGTGGTCTGATAAAAACAAACAGGCAGACGCCCACCAACTGCTCAGAGGCCAGCAGCACATACTTGTTGTCTCTGGAGATTGTCTTCTGAAGCTCCACTGCCCACAGCTTTTGATTTGTTGTGCTACCAAAAATATTAAAAAGGGACTCTTCAAGAAGATGCCATACTTTTATTCATAATTTCTTAAGATGCAGAAAATTTTTATGCAGGTTGTTTTTATTTGTTTTCTTTAAAGAGAAAAAACTTCCAGTTTAACCAAAATAACATGGCATTTAAAAATCTAAACTACAACCCCTCTACAAAGAAGGTATGAGGATGATGAAGCAGCTCAGCGGGTAAAGGCACCCAAGTCTGATAACCTGAGTTTGACCCCTGGGATACATGTGACTCCCCCAAGTTGTCCTCTGATCTCTATATTCCTACCACAGTACTTGTGTATCCTCACACCCATACAAAGACACACACAATAAATAAATTTAAACAACTAAAGAAATGTACAACAATCCCAACAAAGAAGATAGGAACTGAAATGCTAAATGATGGAAGGTGAAGGATGCTAAGCTTCACACTTAATTTTCAGTATCACTAAAGCCATGGAGAAGCAGGTACCTCCAGATAACATTGCTCCTCTCCCACTGTTCTTATTTTCTGGAATTAAAATTGTATTTATTTCCAATTTTTTAATGTAAGTATGTATGCCTGAGTGTACATCATATGTGTGTGGGTGCCTGCACAAGCCATTGGATCCCCTGGAGCTGGAGGTACTAGCAGTTGTGAGCCACTTATGTGGGTGTTGGCAACTGAACTCTGGTCCTTTGAAGAACAGCAAGGGCTCTTAAAATTAAAATTTTATTTTAGAGCCAGGAGTGATGGTGCACACCTTTAATCCCAACACTGAGAAGGCAGAGGCAGGTAGATTTCTGTGAGATCGAGGCCAGCCTGATCCACACATAGTGAGTTCCAGGCCAACTGAGGCTACAAGGAGACCCTGTCTAAAAAAAAAAAAAAAAAAAAAATCTATCTTAAAAATTATTATGGAAAATTTTAAATATACAATAGACAACTGTAAAAGAAATCACCACATACCCATTATCTAGCTTCAACTTCTCTCTCTCTCTCTCTCTCTCTCACACACACACACAGACCCTGGAATGTTGTACATTAAATCTAAGACACAAACCATCACTCATAATTAATTCTTTATATACCTTTAATGGGACACTTTTTATCAACTTAAACATTTTCTTAATATCATCTAATGCTCTATTAGTATTTAAATAGTCCTTATTTTCTTTTTTAAGAGTCTTTTTACAATTGATTTGTATACGGCCTACACAATACATTTATGGGTCACGTCTCTTAATCTCTCTTAGTCTTAATAGTTCCTTAACCCTCCTTTGTCACTTTGCTATTACAGTGCCATTTTAAAGAACAAGTGGGCCATCTGCTGTGAAATGCCCACAGTCTGCTTCTGGCTAATGTGTCCTCACAGTATCTTGACTTGGCCATCTACCATTCATATTTCCTTTAAAACAACTGGTATTGAAAACTTAAGAAACAAGTACAATTTTATTTATGTATTTATTTTGGCAAAAATAATGTCCTGTGTGGTGCTGTGCACTTTCCATTGAATCATAGCAAGCACTATCATCTCTACAGTAGGTCTAAGATACTCCTTGAGTTCCCCACAGCTGTTTTTAACAGTTATCAATAGAATCTACAGATGATCATTGTTCAGATCCATGACTTCACTGACAGTTGCAAAAGGTTCATTCTGTAATTTCAGCATAGGCAATTGTAACAAGCTGTAGTTCCTCAGAAAGAAGTATTATCAACTATTAAATAATTTTACAATGTAGTTCATGGAAGACAGACAGGATAAATGTTTAATTCTTTTCCTCTGTAAGCTTTCAAAGAAGTAGTTTGAATCCCAGAACCTTCAACTTCTCATTGTTCCAGGTCACACAAATATTAAGTGATAAGCAAGAAGAGGCCCTCATGGCCATCTGTCTAACATTATGTGCCACACTTCCTCCAAACACAACTCATGGCCAACCATGATCCTGCCCGTGCTTGGGTCTTATCATTTTCTTCAAGTCACTCAAGTCATCTTCACAATGCACCCTACCCTACTTCCAAGCCCTCCCCACCTCTACACCAAAATCCCTCTTACTGTTACCTATTTTCCACAGCACATTTCAAACATGCCCTATAATATTATGTTACTCTCACTGTCTGTGTCTTCTCACTAGAAGACAAAGTCCATGAAGGCAAGGGTTTTGTCCTTTTTAAATTCACTCAGATATATTGTTAGCATCTAGAGTAGTGTGATCAATAGATACTGGTTAAATAAATGAATGATAAAAAATTATCACTTTATTAAAGAAAATGTTGATTAAATTCTGTTTAGGAAAACAATAAATCAATTTCTTTGGTACAAGGAACTATTTTAAAATCTGAACATATAGTCTCAGGAAATATACACAAACAGCAAAATAGAGTCATATTTAAGAAAATTGTCATTTGCAAGACTGATAACTATACAATAACATTTCACTCCATAATACGCTTCTGAAAAATCTTTTTAAGTATTATAAAAGATGAGCAGCTGCTCACCTTTAAAAGCAAGCAAACATTTGAAAAACAGGACACCTAAGCTTGAAGTTTACTCATCTAGTTTGTGTTTATAATATGGCTTCATATTAGCAGTGCTCAAAGTAAGGTCTAGAGAATTCTCAAACCAACATCTGCTTTTTTCCTTGTATTGACTAACACCTGCACTGATGGTATAAACAGTGCTGCATGAAAGTACTGACAATGTCATCCAAGTTAAGGCACCAAAATGTCCTGTAAGTCAATATACCCCTTGCTATTCTGTACCTACAGTACAAAACAAACAAACAAACACTTCATTTTCCTTCAGAGAGTCTTTGAGGAAATAGAGATTTGATCTAATGTTGTACTGTGTTCTTCAAGTATCATTTATACCTGTATTTTCTACTGTAACGCTGTTTAAGGCCTTCTACAATCATTAGTTCACTTAATTCCATGAATAAAGCTTCATACGTAAACAGCTTTTGAGGGATGATTTGGTTAAACTGTTATAAAAATTCTGCTTGAGGGCTGGAGAGAGAGCTCAGCGGTTAACAGCACTGGCTGTACTTGCAGAAGACCCAGGTTCGAATCTCAGCACTCACAAGGTGGCTAACAACTGTTCATAACTCCAGTTCCAGGGATCTGACACCCTCTTCTGACCTCCGTGAGTACTGTACAACACAGGTGCACTTACATATATGCAGGCAATACATTCATACACATAAAATAAAAAAATAATAAATTAAAAAAATTCCATTTGTAAATTAAACTAAAAATAGCTAAAGTCTAAGGACTGGAGAGGGTGGCTCAGCAGTTAAGAGCACTGGCTGCTCTTCCAGAGGACCCAGGTTCAGATCCCAGTACTCAGATGGCAGCTAACAACCATCTGTAACTACAGTTCCAGGGGATGCCTGTTGTGGGACCCTGCTGTTAGGGTTGTAGTCCTCCATGTCTGGATAGCTCTAAGGGGCTTGGAACTTTATGGAAGGACTCCAATTTCTCAGCAGGGGCCTCCTGCTCTCTGCCTGACTTACCTGGAAAGTGCCACCAAGCACAGATGCCTGACCTTATTTGGAACATGACCTTTGGCATAGTTACCTGGAGTAAAAACTACCCCAGGTTTTTTCTATATAATAATTAGGCATTGCCCCATAGTTGGATGATAGGATCCCGCCACCACATGTAAATAAAGCATACTATGAGCACCTATCAGCTGAAGCATTGGCTGCTGCCTCCACACTATATTTTCCCTAATCCCCACTGAAGAAACGGAGCTGTTTCACTGAATCTGGAGCTGTATCACTAAATCTGCCTCCCCAGAGGGCTTTCTTCTGTCAGTGCTCACTGGCCGTCCTGACCCCATTCCTCGCTTCTGCTCCCTTTGTCCTTGTAGACTGATGGCCAACGTCCCATGAGGGGAGGGAGAGACCCCTCAGATGCCCTCTTCTGACCTCTGGGGGCATGTGGTGAATTTACATACAATTAGGCAAAACACTCATACACATAAAAATTTTAAATATATAAATTTTTAAAAATATCCAGAGTCTGAAAAGAAAAGAATGTATTTGGGGCAGCAGTAAATATTATTAATCTTATTAAGCTCCAATTTCAAGCCACGTCTTTTCAATATTCTTCATGATGAATATTCTGCATATACTTCTGTTAAATACAAAGTATGAGTACCACAAGGAAAAACATCTAACACTTTGGGTTGTAAGCTAACTGCCACTTTTTCATAGTTCACAGTTTTCCTTAAAAGAATGAATGACGGGCTGGAGCGATGGCTCAGCAGTTAAGAACACTGACTGTTCTTGCAGAGGACCTGGGTTTGAATCCAGCACCCACATGGCAGCTAACAACTATCCATAACTCCAGTTCCAAGGGATCCAACAGCCTCTTCTGTCCTCCACAGCATTGCACGACATGGGTGCACTCACCTACATACAGGCAATACATGCATACACAAAAGATAAAAATAATAAATAAAATATAAAGAAGAATTAATGACTGACTGTGGTCATTCAGAATTAAGTTATTTGGCAGAAATATTTTCAACCAGTCCTGGTTTTTCTCAAGGAAAATAACCAAGCATATTTGTTTCTAATGATAAAACTTGAAGGATAGGGGATATAAGCTCAGTTAGTAGAATATGAAGCCCTGGCATCAATCATCATCACTGCATAAAACTGGATGTTGTTCGTATACTTGCAAAAAACACTTGGGAAGTTGGAGGCAGGAAGATCAGAAATTTAAGGTCATATTCAACTGTATAGCCAATATGAGGTCAGACTGTTTAAACAAACAAAACCCACAATCAAAAACAAAAAGAATACAACTTGAATTTTCTTTATTTTTAATATTTATTTGGTGGTGTGGGAAGGGGGAGGGGAGATGTAGCAGAGTATGTTTGTGGAAAACAGAGGAAAACTTGTGGGAATCGGTTCTTTACTTCTACCATGTGAACTTCAGTGGTCAAATTCAGGTCTTCAAGATTGGAGGCAAGGGCCCTTACTTGCTGAGCTATTTTGCTGGTCCAAAACTTAAATTTTCAAGCAGAAGTTAGAATTCTGTAAAACTTGTATTATCTATTGTGACCTCTGCAGCCTCCCACATTTAAAGATTTTGATGAACTAAGCAATGATCATACCAACCAAACAATGCATTCATAATGAGTAAGATGTGTCAAAATCTGGACATTCTACACAACTCAGTGAGCTTTTCTAAATGACAATACGCAAAACTATAAAATGATGCCAAGGAAAAGACCAATGAATTTTAGAATAATTAGTGCACAGAAGGCTCACTATCAAGGTTTCAGATTCCATTTTCAACAAACATTTAAGAGATACTACCATTTCTGGAGTTTTGGTATCATATTTAATTATCAGACGAGAAATTTTCTGGAAAAGTTATTACTTCTTTTCCAACTACGTACTTCTGTGATTTTACTTCATATACTTCACCCAAAATAACACACTGTAGCTCAGTGACACGAAAATGCATGAAGTAGACATAAGAATCCAGCTGTCTTCACTCAGTAAGGCATTTTGTAAAACCATAAAACAATGCCATTCTTCTCACTAAATTTATTTTGGAAATGTTAACTGTGTACTGGGTTCACTATTGCTATTTTATTTATTTTTTAAAGTTGTTACTCAGGTCGTCAGGCTTGAGGGCAAACACCTTTATTCTCTGAGCCATCTTGCTAGCCCCTATTGTTATTTTCAAATAGACATAAATTTTCAGTTTTAATTTCTAATATAACTTTTTTTTAAGTTTAGAAAGACACTTAGATGCCACCCCCCCCAATGGAGAACTGCTATTTTAGTGTTTAAAACTCACCTTTCCACACATTAACTCAATATGTCAATCTTTATAACAACTTATTCACCTATCCTCTTTGATCCTCAACAGGAAAATTTTCCAGTGCTGTTCTCTAGCTAGCTTACCTTGCATTCACAATGTTCCCAGCATTCAACTCTACCATTTCTTCAAAACCAATTGCGAATATGTCAGTTGGCTTACTTCTTTTATCTACAATTAAGCATCCAAGAAATACCTTTAAATATAGCCTTAGTCAAATGCCAACCTCATCCAATATAACAGAACATCAGATCACACAGAAACCTTATGTTTTGAGTCTAACCAAATTCATACTAAAAGTAAAAATACACAAGTAAGATAATAAATACCTGACGAAGCAGAATTTTTGCCTTTTATTTATAGTCAGGAAATTGAAGCTTTAAAGAATCTGAATATATAGTTAATTTTACAGATTTATGTTTTATTTTAGGTACATGAGTGTCTTGCATGTATATGAGTGTACCACATGTATGCAATTTTCCCATGGAGGACGGAAGAGAGCACTGGATCCCCTAGAGTTACAAATAGTTGTTGGCTACCATGTGGGTACTGGGAACTGAACCCAGGTCCTTTACAAGAACATTAAGTGCTTTTAACCACTGAGTCATTTCTCTAGTCCTTAAGCTGTTTGAAGGTTCTTCTATGAATAGTTTGGTTCATACTCAACACCCAAGTTACTACAAGCTTTATAAGGCTGCTTATGACCCACCCTAGAAAATGGGATACACAAGGCTTGAAAAATAAGAGAAATGATCAATCATAAAATAATCTTAGTTCATGTCTATTTTTTAAAATATTTTATTTATTACTTTTATTTTATGTGTACAAGTGTATTGCCTGCATGTATGTGAGTGCACCTGTGTCGTGCAATGCTGCAGAGGTCAGAAGAGGGCTTTGGATTCCCCTGGAACTAGAGTTAAGGATGGTTTGTAGCCGCCATGTAGGTGCTGGGAATCAAACCCAGGTCCTCTGCAAGAGCAGTCAGTGCTCTTAACCGCTGAACCATCTCTCTAGTCCCAGTTCATGTCTATTTTAAAGAATAAAAACAGAACTAGTTTTTATTTTCTTTGTATGTAAGGCTGCCTTCAAAGATACCTGTTTACCTATGGATCCCTATTTCCTGAGAAACAACTAGCAAAGAAAGTTATTTTTGTTAATTTTTCCATTACTTTTTTGTTTTGTTTTTTTAAGACAATCTCTTACTCTGTAGCCCATGTTTGCCTACAACTCATCATGGCCTTGAACTTACAACAATCCTCCTGCCTCAGCCTCTTAAGTGCTGGATTACAGGGGTGAGCCATCATACCTAGCTTCACTATTGTTTTTCTACTAAGTAGAAAATATCTAGAAATAAAGTGAAGTAATACTTTAATTGACTTAATCTATGAAAATGTTGGCTTTCAAGCTGATAAAAGAAGCCCAAGTTTCTTTCATACATGAATGAAGTGTCACCCTGCAGCCAGGATTTTAACTAAACCCGTATTATAAAAATCCAACCTTGGAACTCCTGGATGCCAGCTAACTTGGGTGCGTCGAGCAGCCAGTCAGTGAGTGTTTGGTTCTTAAAGGCTATGCTACGGAACTGCTTCCCACCATTCACATTCCAGGTTCCAACACACACTCTAATTTTCTTGGGTTTTGAATATTTGTAAAAGTTCTCACACATGTTCTTTAGTACTTTTGAAGATGCTAATAAAAAAATGAGACACAAAAGAACTTCAGCTGCACTAAACCATTTGTAAAAATTGGTTTTCAGAACAGAGATGCTATTTGGAAAAAACAATTATCAACACAAGCACAAATAAAATACATGCACAGGCACAAGAAAAAAATCAGCTTTGAATGCAAAGCCCAGCCGGAGGCAATTAACCAACATTTAAAAGAATTAATGAAATTAAACATCAAATATAAGAAAGCTGTCACAGAATTACTGCAGTAACAAAGCATGCAGATAGAGCAGTTCTGTCTCAATGGTACAATAGTTTATAATATAGGCAACCTAAAAACCATAGTTTTTAGGAATGTAGCAACTGACTTTCAGACAACTTGAGGCTGGTAAAAATATAAACTTTATTTCTTCCCAAACAAAAACACTTAAGAACATTTGCATTTCAGATCCTAATTGCTGACAGGTGGCTGGATGAATAATGGCTCCTTAACAAAAATGCCTAGTGGAGATAATGAGATGTTAAAATGAAATCATCGCCAAAGTCTTCCCATCTCATTCAGAGTAGAGGCTAAAGTGCTTATGAATGCTCTGCAGGGCCTTAGGTCACTGATCTTGTCTTTCTGCCTTCATCTTCTTCCTTCTCTGTTTACTCACTTCTCAGACACTGGCCTCCCTGGAGTTTCAAAGATACCAGGCCTGCTCCAGTCAGTGTTTATACCCAGCCTCCCAGTCTGCAATGCACTTCCCTTGCCTTCTTTAGGTCTTCTCAAGAGGCCTTCTCTCACTGCACTCTGCCCCAACCTTCTACTGCCCCCTCCTTATTCTCTCTATAGCATTTACCGTATAAAAAGCAAAACTTGTGTGTGCCAACATGTTCAGTAAGTTTAGGATTTTTGAAGCACTTCAAATGTCAGACTATAAGATTAGTGATGTTAAATTGGTAAAAACCTATATGAATATTTCAAAACATAAAACAACTATGAAATCTGAATCACTTCCAATTCCACATATTTTACTTGTTTATCTGCAACTACATCCCTTCATGAGAATAGTTCTCAGAGTGTAGAAATGTTGGTCTGGTTTTTTTACTCCAATATCTCTAGTAACAAAGAGTGCCTGATACATGTAAATGTTCAGTAATCATTAAATGAATGTTCAATACCTTTTGAATTATCAATCTCTCTTAATTATTTTTTTATCTACCACCTATATTTTCTCCTTCTAAACCATACTTTATTTTGATTAAATTTTGGGCACTTAAAAACAATAGAACCTTCATAGGACCTGAGCCTAAAAACATCTAATTTGTACTTAATTGATAATTAACTGATTAAAAAAAGGGGAAATTAAAATCACTTTGATTTTGAAAAAAACCTTTGCTTTTTTTTGAAACATATCTTATTTTTGCTGTATTAGTTATTTTATGACAACCCAAACCAGTAATCTCCTGAGCCATTGGGAGTGGAAAGGTTTATAACTCATTACTATTACAAATACAGTTTTGACCTCTGGGCCCCTTGAAGGAACAGCTAACCATATCACCATCCTCTCAAGAGCAGATACGTACACTTCCAAACCTTTTCCTCTCTGATTATTTATTCTATCTCCTATTCTCCTAAAAAAATTAACCAGCAGCTTCTCGAAAGATTCGGAACAGACACTAGGCAAAATAAATCCTAAGAAGGGGAAGTGAAGGTGTCATTTTCAGTTAAATTTCTGGGAAGAGTTTTTGCTTTTGTTCTGTTTGCTACAGATTCACCTTTAAAGACAAAACCATAAACCTTATGCAGAAAATGAAGAAATTACTGTGACTAGGCATGAAAATAATGACCGTATTATGTAATATACAGGCACCTATTCTGACTTAGAAAGCAAAACTGTTGCTGTTTAAAGATTTCAGATCCTACTTTAATGCAAGTTTGTAGTTAAAGAAAACATGTCATCCACCAAGGAAGAATGAGTCAATGCCTTTTAATTAATCGTATATGCAAAACACTGTTGAGTGGTCAGAATGACATGGACATACTCTGAATTAATGTAAAATAATCATATTTGACTTTTTTTTCCTATAGTCTATTAAGCGTAAGGTATAACACTAATAATGTTCATTCAAAGAAATATAAACATGAAATCTGGGGTGGAGTGTTGGTGAAGCCATTAAAGGCTCAGGCTCACAACTAAAAAGACAAAAAGTGAAATTAACCTAGCTGAATTGTCTTGCACTGGAATTAAGCCTGTGATGTTGGAAGACAAAGAAGGCTGTATTTCTTTCTGAACAAAGTATTTAATTTACGCAAACTTAAGACTATTTATATTAAAACAAAATGTTAATTTATCCTGTAATAGTATAAGGACAAAATCCCATCTGTTTGTGAGCAACATCAGCTTTAGAAAAATAAAGAAAAGGTTGCTTTTATTTATACATTGATTTTCTATACTGTACCTGACTGTAATGTCTGTTCAGAAACTATGGATGCATCAAGAAGAAAACAAAGAATCATTAGTAAAACAACAAGTTACATTTCAAATTTAGAGTGTTATGATAAAATCCTGAGACGGCCTTACTCATTTCTTTCAAGCTGATGACTTGATTTTTCTTTCTAAAGCCGTATGACACCAAAGACAATAAATGGCAATAGCTGATACAAACCCTGTTTGTCTAAGGAAGCCCTGTGCCGGCTCAGTGATGTCCACTGCTTCAGTCTGAAGGTCCTGCTCCTCCATCTGCTTGTGTGTGCATATGTACATGTGTTTATGTGTGTGAAAATATGAATATGAAAATCTAAGCAGCTGAAGGACACTGACATGTAAAGATTTGCCCTAATATTTTAGTATTCTTTTTCCTAGGATTCACTAGTTGATATGTACCATCAGTTTAGCTATAAGACAGTTAATTAAAAACCATTAATTACTACACTATATAAAATGTACAAATTCCCATGGCCATAAAGGTTTATAGGAAAAATGTGACTGGGGGCATCACACTAAAAAACCTTGAAAAGTAACACACCAAAGGAGACACCTAAGGAAAAGATAACAGTATTATGTATGTTAAATGGTCATGAAATACATGAAAATACAATAACGCATTTTATTTTTAAAAAATAAGAAGTTGGCTTGTAGAACTAGGCATCAGAAGGGCACAGCAATTGTGAATGGTGGAAGAAGGCTTATCAGAAAATGGATGGGAAATTGAAACAACAGATGGGGTGGGTATGGCCCAAAAGATATGGTGAACCGGGGAAGGGAAGATGTCTAAGATGTGTGCATATAGGTATGCACGTTTTATATATTTGTACCTATATTGATTCTGTTGGGCAGTTTTCAGAATTTACTTAATGTTGATTGCCAGCAAGCTCACACATAAGCTCATGCAAAATTGGCATTATGCTCAAATCATTCCCTAATATATCATCCATAATGGAACAAATCCTCAAGTCTCAAAACAAGCATTATAGCAGAACTGACTGTACTTTTTAAAGGCATATTTTACACACAGTAAGATGTGCAGGAAACTAAAAGCCTGATGTTTAGGTTTGGGAATTAGGTGTTTTGCTACTCTTCTTTCCTTCACACTTACTTTCAATTGTTGCTTATTAATGCCTCCACATCAAAGTAGGCAGAGGTGTAAAGAGGTAACAAAACAGAAAGCAGTCAGTCTCTTATTTTTTTGGAAGCCAAGAAGCTGAAAGTAGTATCTGCTATCAAACCTTTTAGGAATTTTTTAGGCCCAGTTCCCAAGCCTACTTATAGATTCCTGAGAAGCTCCTGTACCTATCTACCTTCTCAGCATCAGGAGGAATTCAAAATGTCTATGATCACCTATGATCAATTACTCAAGAGGGTATTACTTGATGGAACACTTTCCTGCTATTTGAACAGAAACACTGGAAGTTTTGGTTTGGAGATAACAGAAAAAGTTCACAGTGCTATAAAGTTCTACTGAAAAAAAGAGTGGAACTAAAGAAATCTAATTTAATTATCAATTATACCTCAATAAAGCTGAGAGGGAAAAAAGAAAGTCTAATCTATTGTATGTACAATGAACATTGAGTTTCCCCATATTATTGCTTGTATGTGCTCACTAACACGAAAAGTTCAAATTCTTAAGACTTTAGTAAAAGGCATACAATGAATGATAAAAGTTACCTTGAAAAAAAAAGCTACCATGAAAACTATCTATTTTGTCAAAAATTAAAATGGATAATAGTAGTTAGTGGCCAAAAAGTATTGCTTTAAATTATTATTATGATTTAAGCTAACTCAAACAATTAACAATAAAGAATTAGGACCCAGTTACAGAAATGTTTGGAGTGTTCATGAAAAACTAACCAATATAGGTACAGGTTGTGTTTTTTTTTTTTAAAATAACTCATTTTCTATATAATTAGATTACTGAATACTCTAAGTGCAAACTAAATAGACTATGAAATCCTACCCTGTATACAGTTAGCAATACTTTGAATATATACCCCTTCAATCAAAGTCAATAGAAGAGAGTACACATAACCTATTGAACAAAATAGCCAGTTTATGGCTAAATACC